>NW_026734977.1:0-190835 GCF_949786415.1 Peromyscus eremicus | reverse complement strand
TCAATGGCAGCGCAATAGTGACTATTCTTTCCATAAAACAACTCTTGCTCGTAGGACCACAAACTGCATGTGATTCAACTCCATTTAGGACTGGGAAACAAACGCTAGCTCGCCTTACAAGAAACTCACTCTGCTTTTGAGAAAAGAGCACTCTTCTACTCTACTGTGTTTCCTATAGGGTCTAAACAGTGAGCTTGGTCAGAACAAAAGAACTGTGCTTCCTACACACATGGACCATATCTAGTTCAACTCTGCTTAAGAAACTGACAAGACAGTAGCTCCTATTCAGTCCAATACACTGTACTTGCTGGGAACAGACGCGAGTGCTATTTGCACTGTGTATGGCATTTGGAGCGCAATAGTGACTCCTCTTACCAGAAAACAACTCTTGCTCGTAGGACCAAAAACTGTCTGTGACTCAACTCCATTTAGGACTGGGAAACAAATGCGAGCTGGCCTTACAAGAAACACACTCTGCTTTAGAGAAAAGAGCACTCATCTACTCTACTGTGTTTCCTGGAGGGCCAGAACAGTGAGCTTGCTCAGAACATAATAACTGTGCTTCCTACACACACGGGCCATATCTAGTTCAACTCTGCTTAGGAAACTGACAAGAACAGTAGCTCCTCTTCAGTTCGATACACTGTACTTGCTGAGAACACACGCGAGTGCTATTTGCACTGTGTATGGCAATTGGAGCACAATAGTGACTCGTCTTACCAGAAAACAACTCTTGCTCGTAGGACAAAAAACTGCATGTGACTCAACTACATTTAGGACTGGGAAACAAACTCTAGTTCGCCTTACAAGAAACACACTCTGCTTTTGAGAAAAGAGCACTCTTCTACTCTACTGTGTTTCCTATATTGCCAGAACAGTGAGCTTGCTCAGAACAAATGAACTGTGCTTCCTAGACACACGGGCCATATCTAGTTCAACTCTGCTTAGGAAACTGACAAGAACAGTAGCTCCTCTTCAGTCCAATACATGTACTTGCTGGGAACAGACGCATGTGCTCTTTGCATTGTGTATGGCATTGGGGGCACAATAGTGACTTTCCTACCAGAAAACAACTCTTGCTCGTAGAACCAGAAACTGCATGTGATTCAACTCCATTTAGGACTGGGAAACAAACGCTAGCTCGCCTTACAAGAAACACACTGCTTTAGAAAAGAGCACTTTTCTACTCTACTGTGTTTCCTATGGGGTCCATACAGTGAGCTTGATCAGAACAAAAGAACTGTGCTTCCTACACACATGGACCATATGTAGTTCAACTCTGCTTAGGAAACTGACAAGAACTGTAGCTCCTCTTCAGTCCAATACACTGTACTTGCTGGGAACAGACGTGAGTGCTATTTACACTGTGTATGGCAATGAGAGCGCAATCGTGACTTTCCTTACCAGAAAACAACTCTTGCTCATAGGACCACAAACTGCATGTGATTCAACGCCATTTAGGACTGGGAAACAAATGCTAGCTCGCCTTACATGAAACACACTGTGCTTTGAGAAAAGAGCACTCTTCTACTCTACTGTGTTTCCTATGGGGTCAAAACAGTGAGCTTGCTCAGAACAAAAGAACTGTGCTTCCTACACACATGGACCATATCTAGTTCAACTCTGCTTATGAAACTTACAAGAACAGTAGCTCCTATTCAGTCCAATACACTGTACTTGCTGGGAACAGACCCGAGTGCTATTTGCACTGTGTATGGCATTTGGAGCACAATAGTGACTCTTCTTACCAGATAACAACTCTTGCTCGTAGGACCAAAAACTGCATGTGACTCAACTCCATTTATAACTGGGAAACAACCGCGAGCTCGCCTTACAAGAATCATACTCTGCTTTAGAGAAAAGAGCACTCTTCTACGCTACTGGGTTTCCTATAGGTTCAGAACAGTGAGCTTGCTCAGAAAATAATAACAGTGCTTCCTAAACACACGTGCCATATCTAATTCAACTCTTCTGAGGAAAATGACAAGAAGAGTAGGTCCTCTTCATTCCGATACACTGTACTTGCTGGGAACAGACGCGAGTGCTATTTGCACTGTGTATGGCAAAGGGAGCGGAATAGTGACTTTCCTTACCAGAAAACAACTCTTGCTCGTAGGACCAGAAACTGCATGTGATTCAACTCCATTTAGGACTGGGAAACAATGGCTAGCTCGCCTTACAAGAAACACAATCTGCTTTTGAGAAAAGAGCTCTCTTCTACACTACTGTGTTTCCTATAGGGCCATAACAGTGAGCTTGCTCAGAACAAAATAACTGTGCTTCCTACACACACGGCCATATTTAGTTCAATTCTGCTTATAAATCTGACAAGAACAGTAGATCCTCTTCAGTCCAATACACTGTACTTGCTGGGAACAGAAGCCAGTGCTATTTGTTCTGTGTATGGCAATGGCAGCGCAATAGTGACTATTCATACCATAAAAAAACTCTTGCTCCTAGGACCAGAAACTGCATGTGATTCAAGTCCATTTAGGACTGGAAAACAAACTCTAGCTCACTTTACAAGAAACACACTCTGCTTTTGAGAAAAGAGCACTATTCTACTCTACTGTGTTTCCTATAGGGCCAGAACAGTGAGCTTGCTCAGAAAAAAAGAACTGTGCTTCCTACCCACACGGGCCATATCTAGTTCAACTCTTCTTAGGAAACTGACAAGAACAGTAGCTCCTCTTCAGTCCAATACACTGTACTTGCTGGGAACAGACAGGAGGGCTATTTGCACTGTGTATGGCAATGGGAGCGCAATAGTGACTTTCCTTACCAGAAAACAACTCTTGCTCCTAGGACCAGAAACTGCATGTGATTCAACTCCATTTAGGACTGGGAAAAAAATGCTAGCTCGACTTACAACAAACACACTGCTTTAGAGAAAAGAGCACTCTTCTACTCTACTGTGTTTCCTATGGGGTCCAAACAGTGAGCTTGCTCAGAACATAATAACTCTGCTTCCTAAACACACGGGCCATATCTAGTTCAACTCTGCTTAGGAAACTGACAAGAACAGTAGCTCCTCTTCAGTCCGATACACTGAACTTTCTGGGAACAGACGCGAGTGCTATTTGCACTGTGTATGGCAAAGCCAGAGCAATAGTGACTTTCCTTACCAGAAAACAACTCTTGCTCGTAGGACCAGAAACTGCATGTGATTCATGCATTCCATTTAGGACTGGGAAACAAATGCTAGCTCGCCTTACAAGAAACACACTCTGCTTTTGAGAAAAGAGCACTTTTCTCTACTGTGTTTCCTATAGGGCCAAAACAGTAAGCTTGCTCAGAACAAAAGAACTGTGCTTCCTACACACACGGCCATATTTAGTTCAATTCTGCTTAGGAACCTGACAAGAACAGTAGATCCTCTTCAGTCCAATACACTGTACTTGCTGGGAACAGACGCCAGTGCTATTTGTCCTCTGTATGGCAATGGCAACGCAATAGTGACTATTCTTACCATAAAAAAACTCTTGCTCCTAGTACCAGAAACTGCATGTGATTCAACTCCATTTAGGACTGGGAAACAAACGCTAGCTCTCCTTACAAGAAACACACTCTGTTTTAGAGAAAATAGCACTCTTCTACTCTACTGTGTTTCCTATAGGGCCAGAACAGTGAGCTTGCTCAGAACATAAGAACTGTGCTTCCTACACACACGGGCCATATCTAGTTCAACTCTGCTTAGGAAACTGAGAAGAACAGTAGGTCCTCTTCAGTCCAATACACTGTACTTGCTGGGAACAGACGCATGTGCTATTTGCACTGTGTATGGCAATGGGAGCACAATAGTGACTTTCCTTACCAGAAAACAACTCTTGTTCGTAGGACCAGAAACTGCATGTGATTCAACTCCATTTAGGACTGGGAAACAAACGCTAGCTCGCCTTACAAGAAACACACCTGCTTTAGAGAAAAGAGCACTCTTCTACTCTACTGTGTTTCCTGTAGGGCCAGAACAATGAGCTTGCTCAGAACATAAGAACTGTGCTCCTACACACGGGCCATATCTAGTTCCACTCTGCTTAGGAAACTGACAAGAACAGTAAATCCTCTCCAGTCCGATACACTGTACTTGCTGGGAACAGACGCGAGAGCTATTTGCACTATGTATGGCAAGGGGAGCGCAATAGTTACTTTCCTTACCAGAAATCAACTCTTGCTCTTAGGACCAGAAACTGCATGCGATTCAACTCCATTTAGGACTGGGAAACAAACGCTAGCTCGACTTTCAAGAAACACACTCTGCTTTTGAGAAAAGAGCCACTCTTCTACTCTACTGTGTTTCCTATGGGGTCCGAACAGTGAGCTTGCTCAGAACAAAAGAACTGTGCTTCCTACACACGGCCATATCTAATTCAATTCTGCTTAGGAACCTGACAAGAACAGTAGATCCTCTTCAGTCCAATACACTGTACTTGCTGGGAACAGACACCAGTGCTATTTGTCCTGTGTATGGCAATGGCAGCGCAATAGTGACTATTCTTACCATAAAACAACTCTTGCTCGTAGGACCAGAAACTGCATGTGATTCCACTCCATTTAGGACTGGGACACAAACGCTAGCTCGCCTTACAAGAAACACACTCTGCTTTAGAGAAAAGAGCACTCTTCTACTCTACTGTGTTTCCTATGGGGTCCAAACAGTGAGCTTGCTCAGAACAAAAGAACTGTGCTTCCTACACACGAGGACCATATGTAGTTCAACTCTGCTTAGTAAACTGAAAAGAACAGTAGCTCCTATTCAGTCCAATACACTGTACTTGCTGGGAAAAGACGCGAGTGCTATTTGCCCTGTGTATGGCAATGGAGCGCAATAGTGACTTTCCTTACCAGAAAAAAACTCTTTTTCATAGGACCAGAAACTGCATGTGATTCAACTCCATTTAGGACTGGGAAACAAACGCTAGCTCGCCTTACAAGAAACACACTCTGCTTTTGAGAAAAGAGCACTCTTCTACTCTACTGTGTTTCCTATGGGGTCCGAACAGTGAGCTTGCTCAGAACAAAAGAACTGTGCTTCCTACACACACGGCCATATCTAGTTCAATTCTGCTTAGGAACCTGACCAGAGGAGTAGATCCTCTTCAGTCCAATACACTGTACTTGCTGGGGAACAGACGGGAGGGCTATTTGCACTGTGTATGGCAATGGGAACACAATGGTGACTTTCCTTACCAGAAAACAACTCTTGCTCGTAGGACCAGAAACTGCATGTGATTCCACTCCATTTAGGACTGGGAAACAAACGCTAGCTCGCCTTACAAGAAACACACTCTGCTTTAGAGAAAAGAGCACTCTTCTACTCTACTGTGTTTCCTTTGGGGACCAAACAGTGAGCTTGCTCAGAACAAAAGAACTGTGCTTCCTACACACACGGGCCATATCTAGTTCAACTCTGCTTAGGAAACTGACAAGAACAGTAGCTCCTCTTCAGTCCGATACCCTGTACTTGCTGGGAACAGACGTGAGAGCTATTGGCACTATGTATGGCAAGGGGAGCGCAATAGTGACTTTCCTTACCAGAAAACAACTCTTGCTCTTAGGACCAGAAACTGCATGTGATTCAACTCCATTTAGGACTGGTAAACAAACGATAGCTCGCCTTACAAGAAACACACTCTGCTTTAGAGAATAGAGCACTCTTCTACTCTACTGTGTTTCCTATGGGGTCCAAACAGTGAGCTTGCTCAGAACAAAGTACTGTGCTTTCTCCACACACGGGCCATATCTAGTTCAACTCTGCTGAGGAAACAAACAAGAACAGTAGCTCCTCTTCACTCCAATACACTGTACTTGCGGGGAATAGACGCGAGTGCTATTTGCACTGTGTATGGCATTGGAGCACAATAGTGACTTGTCTTACCAGAAAACAACTCTTGCTCGTAGGACAAAAAACTGCATGTGACTCAACTCCATTTAGGACTGGGATACAAAAGCTAGCTCGACTTCCAAGAAACACACTCTGCTTTTGAGAA
Source organism: Peromyscus eremicus (assembly GCF_949786415.1). Taxonomy (NCBI): domain Eukaryota; kingdom Metazoa; phylum Chordata; class Mammalia; order Rodentia; family Cricetidae; genus Peromyscus; species Peromyscus eremicus. The sequence continues at coordinate 184,848 of NW_026734977.1, read as the reverse complement.
AAGAGCACTCTTCTACTCTACTGTGTTTCCTATGTGTTCCAAAAAGTGAGCTTGCTCAGAACAAAAAAAACTGTGCTTCCTACACACACGGCCATATCTAGTTCAAGTCTGCTTAGGAACCTGACAAGAACAGTAGAACCTCTTCAGTCCAATACACTGTACTTGCTGGGAACAGACGCCAGTGCTATTTGTCCTGTGTATGGCAATGGCAGCGCAATAGTGACTCTTCTTACCAGAAAACAACTCTTGCTCGTAGGACCAGAAACTGCATGTGATTCCACTACATTTTGGACTGGGAAACAAACTCTAGCTCGCTTTACAAGAAACACACTCTGCTTTAGAGAAAAGAGCATTCTTCTACTCTACTGTGTTTCCTATGGGGTCCAAACAGTGAGCTTGCTCAGAACAAAAGAACTGTGCTTCCTACACACACGGACCATATCTAGTTCAACTCTGCTTAGGAAACTGACAAGAACAGTAGCTCCTATTCAGTCCAATACACTGTACTTGCTGGGAAAATACGCGAGTGCTATTTGCCTTGTGTAGGGCAATGGGAGCGCAATAGTGACTTTCCTTACCAGAAAAAAACTCTTGTTCGTAGGACCAGAAACTGCATGTGATTGAACTCCATTTAGGACTAGGAAACAAACATTAGCTCTCCTTACAAAAACACACTCTGCTTTTGAGAAAAGAGCACTCTTCTACTCTACTGTGTTTCCTATAGGGCCAGAACAGTGAGCTTGCTCAGAACATAAGAACGGTGCTTCCTACACACACGGGCCATATCTAGTTCAACTCTGCTTAGGAAACTGACAAGAACAGTAGCTCCTCTTCAGTCCGATACACTGTACTTGCTGGGAACAGACGCGAGAGCTATTTGCACTATGTATGGCAAGGGGAGCGCAATAGTGACTTTCCTTACCAGAAAACAACTCTTGCTCATAGGACAAAAAACTGCATGTGACTCAACTCCATTTAGGACTGGGAAACAAACGCTAGCTCGCCTTACAAGAAACATACTCTGCTTTTGAGAAAAGAGCACTCTTCTACTCTACTGTGTTTCCTATGGGTCAGAACAGTGAGCTTGCTCAGAACAAAGAACTGTGCTTCCTACACACACGGCAATATCTAGTTCAATTCTGCTTAAGAACCTGACAAGAACAGTAGATCCTCTTCAGTCCAATACACTGTACTTGCTGGGAACAGACGCCAGTGCTATTTGTCCTGTGTATGGCAATGGCAGCACAATAGTGACTCTTCTTACCAGAAAACAACTCTTGCTCGTAGGACCAGAAACTGCATGTGATTCAACTCCATTTAGGACTGGGAAACAAAAGCTAGCTCACCTCACATGAAACACACTCTGTGTTTGAGAAAAGAGCACTCTTCTACTCTACTGTGTTTCCTATGTGTTCCGAAAAGTGAGCTTGCTCAGAACAAAACAACTGTGCTTCCTACACACACGGGCCATATCTAGTTCAACTCTGCTTAGGAAACTGACAAGAACAGTAGATCCTCTTCAGTACAATACACTGTATTTGCGGGGAACAGACGCGAGTGCTATTTGCACTGTGTATGGCAATTGGAGCACAATAGTGACTTGTCTTACCAGAAAACAACTCTTGCTCGTAGGACAAAAAACTGCATGTGACTCAACTCCATTTAGGACTGGGAAACAAACGCTAGCTCGACTTCCAAGAAACACACTCTGCTTTTGAGAAAAGAGCACTCTTCTACTCTACTGTGTTTCCTATATGTTCCGAACAGTGAGCTTGCTCAGAACAAAAAAACTGTGCTTCCTACTCATACGGCCATATCTAGTTCAAGTCTGCTTAGGAACCTGACAAAACAGTATATCCTCTTGAATCCAATACACTGTACTTGCTGGGAACAGACGCCAGTGCTATTTGTGCTGTGTATGGCAATGGCAGCGCAATAGTGACTCTTCTTACCAGAAAACAACTCTTGCTCGTAGGACCAGAAACTGCATGTGATTAAACTCCATTTAGGACTGGGAAACAAACTCTAGCTCGCTTTACAAGAAACACACTTTGCTTGTGAGAAAAGAGCACTCTTCTACTCTACTGTGTTTCCTATAGGGCCAGAACAGTGAGCATGCTCAGAAAAAAAGAACTGTGCTTCCTACACACACGGGCCATATCTAGTTCAACTCTGCTTAGGAAACTGAGAAGAACAGTAGCTCCTCTTCAGTCCAATACCCTGTAATTGCTGGGAACAGACGGGAGGGCTATTTGCACTGTGCATGGCAATGGGAGCACAATGGTGACTTTCCTTACCAGAAAACAACTCTTGCTCGTAGGACCAGAAACTGCATGTGATTCTACTCCACTTAGGACTGGGAAACAAACGGTAGCTTGCCTTACAAGAAACACACTCTGCTTTAGAGAAAAGAGCACTCTTCTATTCTACTGTGTTTCCTATGGGGTCCAAACAGTGAGCTTGCTCAGAACAAAAGAACTGTGCTTCCTACAAAACACGGACCATATCTAGTTCAACTCTGCTTAGTAAACTGACAAGAACAGTAGCTCCTATTCAGTCCAATACACTGTACTTGCTGGGAAAAGACGCGAGTGCTATTTGCATTGTGTAGGGCAATGGGAGCACAATAGTGACTTTCCTTACCAGAAAACAATTCTTGTTCATAGGAGCAGAAACTGCATATGATTCAACTCCATTTAGGACTGGGAAACAAACACTAGCTTGCCTTACAAAAACACACTCTGCTTTTGAGAAATAAGCACTCTTCTACTCTACTGTGTATCCTATAGGGCCAGAAGAGTGAACTTGCTCAGAATATAAGAACTGTGCTTCCTACACACATGGCCATATCTAGTTCAATTCTGCTTAGGAACCTGAGAAGAACAGTAGATCCTCTTCAGTCCAATACACTGTACTTGCTGGGAACAGACGCCAGTGCTATTGTCCTGTGTATGGCAATGGCAGCTCAATAGTGACTCTTCTTACCAGAAAACAACTCTTGCTCGTAGGACCAGAAACTGCATATGATTCAACTCCATTTAGGACTGGGAAACAAATGCTAGCTCACCTTACATGAAACACATTCTGTTTTTGAGAAAGAAGCACTCTTCTACTCTACTGTGTTTCCTATGGGGTCCGAACAGTGAGCTTGCTCAGAACAAAAGAACTGTGCTTCCTACACACACAGGCCATATCTACTTCAACTCTGCTTAGGAAACTGACAAGAACAGTAGCTCCTCTTCCGTCCAATACACTGTACTTGCGGGAAACAGACACGAGTGCTATTTGCACTGTGTATGGAAATTGGAGCACAATAGTGACATGTCTTACCAAAAAACAACTCTTGCTCGTAGGAAAAAAACTGCATGTGAATCAACTCCATTTAGGACTGGGAAACAAACGCTAGCTCGACTTCCAAGAAACACACTCTGCTTTTGAGAAAAGAGCACTCTTCTACTCTACTGTGTTTCCTATGGGGTCCGAACAGTGAGCTTGCTCAGAACAAAAAAACTGTGCTTCCTACACACACGGCCATATCTAGTTCAATTCTGCTTAGCAACCTGAAAAGAACAGTAGATCCTCTTCTGTACAATACACTGTACTTGCTGGGAACAGACGCCAGTGCTATTTGTCCTGTGTATGGCAATGGCAGTGCAATAGTGACTCTTCTTACCATAAAACAACTCTTGCTCGTAGGACTAGAAACTGCATGTGATTCATCTCCATTTAGGACTGGGAAACAAACGCTAGCTCGCTTACAAGAAACACACTCTGCTTTAGGGAATAGAGCACTCTTCTACTCTATTGTGTTTCCTATAGGGCCAGAACAGTAAGCTTTCTCAGAACAAAAGAACTGTGCTTCCTACACACGGGCAATAACTAGTTCAACTCTGCTTAGAAAACTGACAAGAACGGTAGCTCCTCTTCAGTCCGATACACTGTACTTGCTGGGAACAAACTCGAGTGCTATTTGCACTGTGTATGGAAATGGGAGCGCAATAGTGACTTTCCTTACCAGAAAACAACTCTTGCTCGTAGGACCAGAAACTGCATGTGATTCAACTCCATTTAGGACTGGGAAACAAATGCTAGCTCGCCTTACATGAAACACACTCTGCTTTTGAGAAAAGAGCACTCTTCTACTCTACTGTGTTTCCTATGGGGTCCGAACAGTGAGCTTGCTCAGAACAAAAGAACTGTGCTTCCTACACACATGGGCCATATCTAGTTCAACTCTGCTTAGGAAACTGACAAGAACAATAGCTCCACTTCCTTCCAATACACTGTACTTGCAGGGAACAGACGCGAGTGCTATTTGCACTGTGTATGGCAATTGGAGCACAATAGTGACTTGTCTTACCAGAAAACAACTCTTGCTCGTAGGACAAAAAACTGCATGTGACTCAACTCCATTTAGGACTAGGAAACAAACGCTAGCTCGACTTCCAAGAAACACACTCTGCTTTTGAGAAAAGAGCACTCTTCTACTCTACTGTGTTTCCTATAGAGCCAGAAGAGTGAACTTGCTCAGAACATTAGAACTGTGCTTCCTACACACACGGCCATATCTAGTTCAATTCTGCTTAGGAACCTGACAAGAACAGTAGCTCCTCTTCAGTCCAATACACTGTACTTGCGGGGAACAGACCCGAGTGCTATTTGCACTGTGTATGGCATTGGAGCACAATAGTGACTTGTCTTACCAGAAAACAAATCCTGCTCGTAGGACCAGAAACTGCATGTGATTCAACTCCATTTAGGACTGGGAAACAAACGCTAGCTCCCCTTACAAGAAACACATTCTGCTTTAGAGAAAAGAGCACTCTTCTACTCTACTGTGTTTCCTATGGGGTCCAAACAGTGAGATTACTCAGAACAAAAGAACTGTGCTTCCTACACACACGGCCATATCTAGTTCAATTCTGCTTAGGAACCTGACAAGAACAGTAGATCCTCTTCAGCCCAATACACTGTACTTGCTGGAAACAGACGCCAGTGCTATTTGTCCTATGTATGGCAATGGCAGCGCAATAATGACTCTTCTTACCAGAAAACAACTCTTGTTCGTAGGACTAGAAACTGCATGTGATTCAACTCCATTTAGGACTGGAAATAAACGCTAGCTCGCCTTCCAAGAAACACACTCTGCTTTAGAGAAAAGAGCACTCTTCCACTCTACTGTGTTTCCTATAGGGCCAGACCAGTGAGCTTGCTCAGAACAAAAGAACTGTGAATCCTACACACGGGCCATAACTAGTTCAACTCTGCTTAGGAAACTGACAAGAACAGTAGCTCCTCTTCAGTCCTATACACTGTACTTGCTGGGAACAGACGCGAGTGCTATTTGCACTGTGTATGGCAATGGGAGCGCAATAGTGACTTTCCTTACAAGAAAACAACTCTTGCTCGTAGGACCAGAAACTGCATGTGATTCCACTCCATTTAGGACTGGGAAACAAACGCTAGCTCGCCTTACAAGAAACACACTCTGCTTTTGAGAAAAGAGCACTCTTCTACTCTACTGTGTTTCCCATGGGGTCCGAATATTGAGCTTGCTCAGAACAAAAGAACTGTGCATCCTACATACACGGCCATATCTAGTTCAACTGTGCTAAGGAAACTGACAAGAGCAGTAGCTCCTCTTCCGTCCAATGCACTGTACTTGTGGAGAACAGACATGACTGCTATTTGCACTGTGTATGGCAATTGGAGCACAATAGTGACTTGTCTTACCAGAAAACAACTTTTGTTCATTGGACAAAAAACTGCATGTGACTCAACTCCATTTAGGACTGGGAAACAAACGCTAGCTCGACTTACAAGAAACACACTCTGCTTTTGAGAAAAGAGCACTCTTCTACTCTACTGTGTTTCCTATGTGTTCCGAACAGTGAGCTTGCTCAGAACAAAAAAACTGTGCTTCCTACACACACGGGCATATCTAGTTCAAGTCTGCTTAGGAAACAGACAAGAACAGTAGATCCTCTTCAGTCCAATACACTGTACTTGCTGGGAACAGACGCCAGTGCTATTTGTCCTGTGTATGGCAATGGCAGTTCAATAGTGTCTCTTCTTACCAGAAAACAACTCTTGCTCGTAGGACCAGAAACTGCATGTGATTCCACTCCATTTAGGCCTGGGAAACAAACGCTAGCTCGCCTTAAAAGAAACACACTCTGCTTTAGAGAAAAGAGCACTCTTCTACTCTACTGTGTTTCCTATAGGGCCAGAACAGTGAGCTTGCTCAGAACAAAAGAACTGTGTTTCCTACACACGGGCCATATCTAGTTCAACTCTGCTTAGGAAACTGACAAAAACAGTAGCTCCTCTTCAGTCCGATACACTGTACTTGCTGGGAACAGAAGCGAGTGCTATTTGCACTGTGTATGGCAATGGGAGCGCAATAGTGACTTTCCTTACCAGAAAACAACTCTTGCTCGTAAGACCAGAAACTTCATGTGATTCAACTCTATTTAGGACTGGGAAACAAATGCTAGCTCGCCTTACATGAAACACACTCTGCTTTTGAGAAAAGAGCACTCATCTACTCTACTGTGTTTCCTATGGTGTCCGAACAGTGAGCTTGCTCAGAACAAAAGAACTGTGCTTCGTACACACACGGGCCATATCTAGTTCAACTCTGCTTAGGAAACTGACAAGAACACTAGATCCTCTTCAGTCCAATACACTGTACTTGCTGGGAACAGACGCCAGTGCTATTTGTCCTGTGTATGGCAGTTGCAGCGCAATAGTGACTCTTCTTACCAGAAAACAACTCTTGCTTGTAGGACCAGAAACTGCATGTGAATCAACTCCATTTAGGACTGGGAAACAAAAGCTAGCTCACCTTACAAGAAACACACTCTGATTTAGAGAAAAGAGCACTCTTCTACTCTACTGTGTTTCCTATAGGGCCAGAACAGTGAGCTTGCTCAGAACAAAAGAACTGTGCTTCCTACACACGGGCCATATCTAGTTCAACTCTGCTTAGGAAACCAACAAGAACAGTAGCTCCTCTTCAGTCCGATACACTGTACTTGCTGGGAACAGACGTGAGAGCTATTTGCACTATGTATGGCAATGGGAGCACAATAGTGACTTTCCTTACCAGAAAACAACTCTTGCTCTTAGGACCAGAAACTGCATGTGATTCAACTCCATTTAGGACTGGGAAACAAACGTTGCTCGCCTTACAAGAAACACACTCTGCTTTAGAGAAAAGAGCACTCTTCTACTCTATTGTGTTTCCTATGGTGTCCGAACAGTGAGCTTGCTCAGAACAAAAGAACTGTGCTTCCTACACACACGGCCATATCTAGTTCAATTCTGCTTAGGAAGTGACAAGAACAGTAGATCCTCTTCAGTCCAATACACTGTACTTGCTGGGAACAGACGCCAGTGCTATTTGTCTGTGTATTGCAATGGCAGCGCAATAGTGACTCTTCTTACCAGAAAACAACTCTTGTTCATAGGACTAGAAACTGCATGTGATTCAACTCCATTTAGGACTGGGAAACAAACGCTAGCTCGCCTTCCAAGAAACACACTCTGCTTTTGAGAAAAGAGCACTCTTCCACTCTACTGTGTTTCCTATAGGGCCAGAACAGTGAGCTTGCTCAGAACAAAAGAACTGTGCTTCCTACACACGGGCCATATCTAGTTCAACTCTGCTTAGGAAACTGACAAAAACAGTAGCTCCTCTTCAGTCCAATACACAGTACTTGCTGGGAACATACGGGAGTGCTATTTGCACTGTGTATCACAATTGAGCACAATAGTGACTCTTCTTACCAGAAAACAATTCTTCCTCATAGGACCAGAAACTGCATGTGATTAAACTCCATTTAGGACTGGGAAACAAATGCTAGCTCGCCGTACATGAAACACACTCTGCTTTTGAGAAAATAGCACTCTTCTACTCTAGTGTGTTTCCTATAGGGCCAGAACAGTGAGCTTGCTCAGAACAAAAGAACTGTGTTTCCAACATACACAGGTCATATCTAGTTCAACTCTGCTTAGGATACTGACAAGTACAGTAGCTCCTCTTCAGTCCAAAAACTGTACTTGATAGGAACAGACGAGAGTGCTATTTGCACTGTGTATGGCAATTGGAGCGAAATAGTGACTTTCCTTACCAGAAAACAACTCTTGCTCGTAAGACCAAAAACTCCATGTGATTCAATCAATTTAGGACTGGAAAACAAACGCTAGCTCGCTATACAAGAAACAAACTCTGCTTTTGAGAAAAGAGCACTCTTCTACTCTACTGTGTTTCCTATGGGGTCCAAACAGTGAGCTTTCTCAGAACAAAAGAACTGTGCATCCTACACACACAGGCCATATCTAGTTCTACTCTGCTTAGGCAACTGACAAGAGCAGTATCTCCTCTTCAGTCCAATATACTGTACTTGCTGGGAACAGAAGCGAGTGCTATTTGCACTGTGTATGTCAATGGGAGCACAATAGTGACTCTTCTTACCAGAAAACAATTCTTGCTCGTAGGACCAGAAACTGCATGTGATTCAACTCTATCTAGGACTGGGAAACAAACGCTAGCTCGCCTTACATGGAACACACTCTGCTTTTGAGAAAAGAGCACTCTTCTACTCTGCAGTGTTTCCTATGGGGTCTGAACAGTGAGCTTGCTCAGAACAAAAGAAATGTGCTTCCTACACACAGGGGCCATATCTAGTTCAACTCTGCTTAGGAAACTGCCAAGAACAATAGCTCCTCTTCAGTCCAAAAGCTGTACTTGCTAGGAACAGACGTGAGGGCTATTTGCACTGTGTATGGCAATGGGAGCGCAATAGTGACTTTCCTTACCAGAAAACAACTCATCCTCGTAGGACCAAAAACTGCATGTGATTCAACTCAATTTAGGACTGGAAAACAAACGCTTGCTCGCCTTACAAGAAACACACTCTGCTTTTGAGAAAAGAGCACTCTTCTACTCTACTTTTTTTCCTATGGGGTCCAAACAGTGAGCTTGCTCAGAACAAAGAACTGTGCTTCCTACACACACGGGCCATATCTAGTTCAACTCTGCTTAGGAAACTGACAAGAACAGCAGCTCCTCTTCATTCCAATACACTGTACTTGCTGGGAACAGATGGGAGTGCTATTTGACTGTGAATCGCAATGGGAGAACAATAGTGTCTCTTCTTACCAGAAAACAATTCTTCCTCATAGGACCAGAAACTGCATGTGATTCAACTCAATTTAGGATTGGAAAACAAACGCTTGCTCGCCTTACAAGAAACACATTCTGCTTTTGAAAAAAGAGCACTCTTCTACTCTACTGTGTTTCCTATGGGGTCCAAACAGTGAGCTTTCTCAGAACAAAAGAACTGTGCTTCCAACACACAGGGGCCATATCTAGTTCAACTCTGCTTAGGAAACTGACAAGAACAGCAGCTCCTCTTCAGTCCAAAAACTGTACTTGCTAGGAACAGACGAGAGTGCTATTTGCACTGTGTATGGCAATGGGAGCGCAATAGTGACTTTCCTTACCACAAAACAACTCTTGCTCGTAGGACCAGAAACTGCATGTGATTCAACTCTATTTAGGACTGGGAAACAAATGCTAGCTCGCCTTACATGAAACACACTCTGCTTTTGAGAAAAGAGCACTCTTCTACTGTACTGTGTTTCCTATAGGGCCAGAACAGTAAGCTTGCTCAGAACAAAAGAACTGTGCTTCCTACACACAGGGGCCATATCTAGTTCAACTCTGCTTAGGAAACTGACAAGAACAGTAGCTCCTCTTCAGTTCAATACACTGTACTTGCTGGGAACTGACGGGAGTGCTACTTGCACTGTGTATGGCAATGGGGAGCACAATAGTGACTCTTCTAAACAGAAACAATTCTTCCTAATAGGACCAGAAACTGCATGTGATTCAACTCTATTTAGGACTGGGAAACAAATGCTAGCTCGCCTTACATGAAACACACTCTGCTTTTGAGAAAAGAGAACTCTTCTACTGTACTGTGTTTCCTATAGGGCCAGAACAGTAAGCTTGCTCAGAACAAAAGAATTGTGCTTCCTACACACAGGGGCCATATGAGTTCAACTCTGCTTAGGAAACTGACAAGAACAGTAGCTCCTCTTCAGTCCAAAAACTGTACTTACTAGGAATAGACGAGAGTGCTATTTGCACTCTGTATGGCAATGGGAGCGCAATAGTGAGATTCCTTACCAGAAAACAACTCTTCCTCGTAGGACCAAAAACTGCATGTGATTCAACTCCATTTAGGACTGGGAAACAAACGCTAGCTCGCCTTACATGAAACACACTCTGCTTTTGAGAAAAGAGCACTCTTCTACTCTACTGTGTTTCCTATAGGGCCAGAACAGTGAGCTTGCTCAGAAAAAAAGAACTGTGCTTCCGACACACAGGGGCCATATCTAGTTCAACTCTGCTTAGGAAACTGACAAGAACAGTAGCTCCTCTTCAGTCCAATACACTGTACTTGCTGGGAACAGACGCGAGTGCTATTTGCACTGTGTATGGCAATGAGAGCTCAATAATGAATTTCCTTACCAGAAAACAACTCTTGCTCGTAGGACCAAATACTGCATGTGATTCAACTCCATTCAGGACTGGGATACAAACGCTAGCTCGCCTTACAAGAAACTCACTCTGCTTTTGAGAAAAGAGCACTCTATTACTCTACTGTGTTTCCTATAGTGCCAGAAGAACAGTTAGCTTGCTCAGAACAAAAGAACTGTGCTTCCTACACACACGGGCCATATATAGTTCAACTCTGCTTAGGAAACTGACAAGAACAGTAGCTCCTCTTCAGTCCAATACACTGTACTTGCTGGGAACTGAAGCGAGTGCTATTTGCACTGTGTATCGCAATGGGAGCACAATAGTGACTCTTCTTTCCAGAAAACAATTCTTCCTCATAGGACCAGAAACTGCATGTGATTCAACTCCATTTAGGACTGGGAAACAAATGCTAGCTCGCCTTACATGAAACACACTCTGCTTTTGAGAAAAGAGCACTCTTCTACTCTACTGTGTTTCCTATAGGGCCAGAACAGTGAGCTTGCTCAGAACAAAAGAACTGTGCTTCCTACACACAGGAGCCATATCTAGTTCAACTCTGCTTAGGAAAGTGACAAGAACGGTAGGTCCTCTTCAGTCCAATACACTGTACTTGCTGGGAACAGACGCGAGTGCTATTTGCACTGTGTATGGCAATGAGAGCTCAATATTGACTTTCCTTACCAGAAAACAACTCTTGCTCATAGGACCAAAAACTGCATGTGATTCAACTCCATTTAGGACTGGTAAACAAACGGTAGCTCACCTTACAAGAAACACACTCTGCTTTTGAGAAAAGAGCACTGTTCTACTCTACTGTGTTTCCTATAGGGCCAGAACAGTGTACTTGCTCAGAACAAAAGAACTGTGCTTCCTACACACAGGGGCCATATCTAGTTCAACTCTGCCTAGGAAACTGACAAGAACAGTAGCTCCTCTTCATCCAATACACTCTACTTGCTGGGCACAGACGCGAGTGCTATTTGCACTGTGTATGGCAATGGGAGGCAATAGTGACTCTTCTTACCAGAAAACAATTCTTCCTCGTAGGACCAAAAACTGCATGTGATTCAACTCCATTTAGTACTGGGAAACAAACGCTAGCTCCCTTACATTTAACACACTCTGCTTTTGAGAAAAGAGCACTCTTCTACTCTACTGTGTTTCCTATAGGGCCAGAACAGTGAGCTTGCTCAGAACAAAAGAACTGTGCTTCCTACACACAGGTGCCATATCTAGTTCAACTCTGCTTAGGAAACTGACAAGAACAGTAGCTCCTCTTCAGTCCAATACACTCTACTTGCTGGGAACAGACGCGAGTGCTATTTGCACTGTGTATGGCAATGAGAGCTCAATAATGACTTTCCTTACCAGAAAACAACTCTTGCTCGTAGGACCAATTACTGCATGTGATTCAACTCCATTCAGGACTGGGATACAAACGCTAGCTTGCCTTACAAGAAACACACTCTGCTTTTGAGAAAAGAGCACTCTTCTACTCTGCTGTGTTTCCTATGGGGTCTCAACAGTGAGCTTGCTCAGAACAAAAGAACTGTGCTTCCTACACACACGGGCCATATCTAGTTCAACTCTGCTTAGGAAACTGACAAGAACAGTAGCTCCTCTTCAGTCCAATACACTGTACTTGCTGGGAACAGACGCGAGGGCTATTTGCACTGTTTATGGCAATGGGAGCACTATAGTGACTCTTCTTACCAGAAAACAACTCTTGCTCATAGGACCAGAAACTGCATGTGATTAAACTCCATTTAAGACTGGGAAACAAATGGTAGCTCATCTTACAAGAAGGACACTCTGCTTTTGAGAAAAGAGCACTCTTCTACTCTACTGTGTTTCCTATAGGGCCAGAACAGTGAGCTTGCTCAGAACAAAAGAACTGTGCTTCCAACACACAGGGGCCATTAATAGTTCAACTCTGCTTAGGAAACTGACAAGAACAGTAGCTCCTCTTCAGTCCAATACACTGTACTTGCTGGGAACAGACGAGAGTGCTATTTGCACTGTGTATGGCAATGGGAGCACAATTGTGACTCTTCTTACCAGAAAACAACTCTTGCTCATAGGACCAGAAACTGCATGTGATTAAACTCCATTTAAGAATGGGAAACAAACGGTAGATCACCTTACAAGCAACTCACTCTGCTTTTGAGAAAAGAGCACTCTTCTACTCTACTGTGTTTCCTATAGTGCCAGAAGAACAGTTAGCTTGCTCAGAACAAAAGAACTGTGCTTCCTACACACAGGGCCCATATCTAGTTCAACTCTGCTTAGGAAACTGACAAGAACAGTAGCTCCTCTTCAGTCCAATACACTGTACTTGCTGGGAACAGACGCGAGTGCTATTTGCACTGTGTATGGCAATGGGAGCGCAATAGTGACTCTTCTTACCGGAAAACAATTCTTCCTCGTAGGACCAGAAACTGCATGTGATTCAACTGCATTTAGGACTGGGAAAAAAACGCTAGCTCGCCTTACATGAAACACACTCTGCTTTTGAGAAAAGAGCACTCTTCTACTCTACTGTGTTTACTATAGGGTCTGAACAGTGAGCTTGCTCAGAACAAAAGAACTGTGCTTCCTACACACAGGGGCCATATCTAGTTCAACTCTGCTTAGGAAACTGACAAGAACAGTAGCTCCTCTTCAGTCCAATACACTGTACTTGCTGGGAACAGACGCGAGTGCTATTTGCACTGTGTATGGCAATGGGAGCACAATAGTGACTCTTCTTACCAGAAAACAACTCTTGCTCCTAGGACCAGAAACAGCATGTGATTAAACTCCATTTAAGACTGGGAAACAAACGGTAGCTCACCTTACAAGCAACTCACTCTGCTTTTGAGAAAAGAGCACTCTTCTACTCTACTGTGTTTCCTATAGGGCCAGAACAGTGAGCTTTCTCAGAACAAAAGAACTGTGCTTCCTACATACACAGGTCATATCTATTTCAACTCTGATTAGGAAACTGACAAGAAGAGTAGATCCTCTTCATTCCAATACACTGTACATGCTGGAAACAGATGCGAGTGTTATTTGCCCTGTGTATTACAAAGGAGGCGCAATAGTGACTCTTCTTTCCAGAAAATTTCTCTTGCTCATAGGACCAGAAACTGCATGTGATTCAACTCCACTTAGGAATGGGAAACAAACGCTAGCTCGCCTTACAAGAAACACACTCTGCTTTTGAGAAAAGAGCACTCTTCTACTCTACTGTGTTTCCTTTGAGTTCCAAACAGTGAGCTTGCTCAGAAAAAAAGAACTCTGATTCCAACACACAGGGGCCATATCTAGTTCAACTCTGCTTAGGAAACTGACAAGAACAGTAGCTCCTCTTCAGTCCAATACACTCTACTTGCTGGGAACAGACGCGAGTGCTATTTGCACTGTGTATGGCAATGAGAGCTCAATAATGACTTTCCTTACCAGAAAACAACTCTTGCTCGTAGGACCAATTACTGCATGTGATTCAACTCCATTCAGGACTGGGATACAAACGCTAGCTTGCCTTACAAGAAACACACTCTGCTTTTGAGAAAAGAGCACTCTTCTACTCTGCTGTGTTTCCTATGGGGTCTCAACAGTGAGCTTGCTCAGAACAAAAGAACTGTGCTTCCTACACACACGGGCCATATCTAGTTCAACTCTGCTTAGGAAACTGACAAGAACAGTAGCTCCTCTTCAGTCCAATACACTGTACTTGCTGGGAACAGACGCGAGGGCTATTTGCACTGTTTATGGCAATGGGAGCACTATAGTGACTCTTCTTACCAGAAAACAACTCTTGCTCATAGGACCAGAAACTGCATGTGATTAAACTCTATTTAAGACTGGGAAACAAATGGTAGCTCATCTTACAAGAAGGACACTCTGCTTTTGAGAAAAGAGCACTCTTCTACTCTACTGTGTTTCCTATAGGGCCAGAACAGTGAGCTTGCTCAGAACAAAAGAACTGTGCTTCCAACACACAGGGGCCATTACTAGTTCAACTCTGCTTAGGAAACTGACAAGAACAGTAGCTCCTCTTCAGTCCAATACACTGTACTTGCTGGGAACAGACGAGAGTGCTATTTGCACTGTGTATGGCAATGGGAGCACAATTGTGACTCTTCTTACCAGAAAACAACTCTTGCTCATAGGACCAGAAACTGCATGTGATTAAACTCCATTTAAGAATGGGAAACAAACGGTAGATCACCTTACAAGCAACTCACTCTGCTTTTGAGAAAAGAGCACTCTTCTACTCTACTGTGTTTCCTATAGTGCCAGAAGAACAGTTAGCTTGCTCAGAACAAAAGAACTGTGCTTCCTACACACAGGGCCCATATCTAGTTCAACTCTGCTTAGGAAACTGACAAGAACAGTAGCTCCTCTTCAGTCCAATACACTGTACTTGCTGGGAACAGACGCGAGTGCTATTTGCACTGTGTATGGCAATGGGAGCGCAATAGTGACTCTTCTTACCAGAAAACAATTCTTCCTCGTAGGACCAGAAACTGCATGCGATTCAACTGCATTTAGGACTGGGAAAAAAACGCTAGCTCGCCTTACATGAAACACACTCTGCTTTTGAGAAAAGAGCACTCTTCTACTCTACTGTGTTTACTATAGGGTCTGAACAGTGAGCTTGCTCAGAACAAAAGAACTGTGCTTCCTACACACAGGGGCCATATCTAGTTCAACTCTGCTTAGGAAACTGACAAGAACAGTAGCTCCTCTTCAGTCCAATACACTGTACTTGCTGGGAACAGACGCGAGTGCTATTTGCACTGTGTATGGCAATGGGAGCACAATAGTGACTCTTCTTACCAGAAAACAACTCTTGCTCCTAGGACCAGAAACAGCATGTGATTAAACTCCATTTAAGACTGGGAAACAAACGGTAGCTCACCTTACAAGCAACTCACTCTGCTTTTGAGAAAAGAGCACTCTTCTACTCTACTGTGTTTCCTATAGGGCCAGAACAGTGAGCTTTCTCAGAACAAAAGAACTGTGCTTCCTACATACACAGGTCATATCTATTTCAACTCTGATTAGGAAACTGACAAGAAGAGTAGATCCTCTTCATTCCAATACACTGTACATGCTGGAAACAGATGCGAGTGTTATTTGCCCTGTGTATTACAAAGGAGGCGCAATAGTGACTCTTCTTTCCAGAAAATTTCTCTTGCTCATAGGACCAGAAACTGCATGTGATTCAACTCCACTTAGGAATGGGAAACAAACGCTAGCTCGCCTTACAAGAAACACACTCTGCTTTTGAGAAAAGAGCACTCTTGTACTCTACTGTGTTTCCTTTGAGTTCCAAACAGTGAGCTTGCTCAGAAAAAAAGAACTCTGATTCCAACACACAGGGGCCATATCTAGTTCAACTCTGCTTAGGAAACTGACAAGAACAGTAGCTCCTCTTCAGTCCAAAAACTGTACTTGCTAGGAACAGACGAGAGTGCTATTTGCACTGTGTATGGCAATGGGAGCGCAATAGTGACTTTCCTTACCAGAAAACAACTCTTGTTCGTAGGACCAGAAACTGCATGTGATACAACTCTATTTAGGACTGGGAAACAAATGCTAGCTCGCCTTACATGAAACACACTCTGCTTTTGAGAAAAGAGCACTCTTCTACTGTACTGTGTTTCCTATAGGGCCAGAACAGTAAGCTTGCTCAGAACAAAAGAACTGTGTTTCCTACACACAGGGGCCATATCTAGTTCAACTCTGCTTAGGAAACTGACAGGAACAGTAGCTCCTCTTCAGTTCAATACACTGTAATTGCTGGGAACTGACGGGAGTGCTACTTGCACTGTGTATGGCAATGGGGAGCACAATAGTGACTCTTCTAAACAGAAACAATTCTTCCTCATAGGACCAGAAACTGGATGTGATTCAACTCTATTTAGGACTGGGAAACAAATGCTAGCTCTCCTTACATGAAACACACTCTGCTTTTGAGAAAAGAGCACTCTTCTACTGTACTGTGTTTCCTATAGGGCCAGAACAGTAAGCTTGCTCAGAACAAAAGAACTGTGCTTCCGACACACAGGGGCCATATCTAGTTCAATTCTGCTTTGGAAACTGACAAGAACAGTAGCTCCTCTTCAGTCCAAAAACTGTACTTGCTAGGAATAGACGAGAGTGCTATTTGCACTCTGTATGGCAATGGGAGCACAATAGTGAGATTCCTTACCAGAAAACAACTCATCCTCGTAGGACCAAAAACTGCATGTGATTCAACTCCATTTAGGACTGGGAAACAAACGCTAGCTCGCCTTACATGAAACACACTCTGCTTTTGAGAAAAGAGCACTCTTCTACTCTACTGTGTTTCCTATAGGGCCAGAACAGTGAGCTTGCTCAGAACAAAAGAACTGTGCTTCCTACACATAGGGGACATATCTAGTTCAACTCTGCTTAGGAAACTGACAAGAACAGTAGCTCCTCTTCAGTCCAATACACTGTACTTGCTGGGAACAGACGCGAGTGCTATTTGCACTGTGTATGGCAATGAGAGCTCAATAATGACTTTCCTTACCAGAAAACAACTCTTCCTCGTAGGAGCAAATACTGCATGTGATTCAACTCCATTCAGGACTGGGATACAAATGCTAGCTCGCCTTACAAGAAACACACTCTGCTTTTGAGAAAAGAGCACTCTTCTACTCTGCTGTGTTTCTTATGGGGTCTGAACAGTGAGCTTGCTCAGAACAAAAGAACTGTGCTTCCTACATACACAGGTCATATCTGTTTCAACTCTGCTTAGGAAACTCACAAGAACAGTAGATCCTCTTCATTCCAATACAATGTACATGCTGGGAACAGACACGAGTGCTATTTGCCCTGTGTATTACAAAGGAGACGCAATAGTGACTCTTCTTACCAGAAAACTTCTCTTGCTATTGGACCAGAAACTGCATGTGATTCAACTCCACTTAGGAATGGGAAACAAACGCTAGCTCGCCTTACAAGAAACACACTCTGCTTTTGAGAAAAGAGCACTCTTCTACTCTACTGTGTTTCCTTTGGGTTCCAAACAGTGAGCTTGCTCAGAACAAAAGAACTGTGCTTCCAACACACAGGGGCCATATCTAGTTCAACTCTGCTTAGGAAACTGACAAGAACAGTAGCTCCTCTTCAGTCCAAAAACTGTACTTGCTAGGAACAGACGAGAGTGCTATTTGCACTGTGTATGGCAATGGGAGCGCAATAGTGACTTTCCTTAACAGAAAACAACTCTTGCTCGTAGGACAAAAAACTGCATGTGATTCAACTCCATTTAGGACTGGGAAACAAACGCTAGCTCGCCTTACAAGAAACTCACTCTGCTTTTGAGAAAAGAGCACTCTTCTACTCTACTGTGTTTCCTATAGTGCCAGAAGAACAGTTAGCTTGCTCAGAACAAAAGAACTGTGCTTCCTACACACAGGGGCCATATCTAGTTCAACTCTGCTTAGGAAACTGACAAGAACAGTAGCTCCTCTTCAGTCCAAGACACTGCACTTGCTGGGAACAGACGCGAGTGCTATTTGCACTGTGTATGTCAATGGGAGCACAATAGTGACTCTTCCTACCAGAAAACAACTCTTGCTCCTAGGACCAGAAACTGCATGGGATTAAACTCCATTTAAGACTGGGAAACAAACCGTAGCTCACCTTACAAGAAACACACTCTGCTTTTGAGAAAAGAGCACTCTTCTGCTCTACTGTGTTTCCTATAGGGCCAGAACAGTGAGCTTTCTCAGAACAAAAGAACTGTGATTCCTACATACACAGGTCATATCTATTTCAACTCTGCTTAGGAAACTGACAAGAACAGTAGATCCTCTTCATTCCAATACACTGTACATGCTGGGAACAGACGCGAGTGCTATTTGCCCTGTGTATTACAAAAGAGGCGCAATAGTGACTCTTCTTACCAGAAAACTTCTCTTGCTCCTAGGACCAGAAACTGCATGTGATTCAACTCCACTTAGGACTGTGAAACAAACGCTAGCTCGCCGTACAAGAAACACACTCTGCTTTTGAGAAAAGAACACTCTTCTACTCTACTGTGTTTCCTTTGGGTTCCAAACAGTGAGCTTGCTCAGAACAAAAGAACTGTGCTTCCAACACACAGGGGCCATATCTACTTCAACTCTGCTTAGGAAACTGACAGGAACATTAGCTCCTCTTCAGTCCAAAAACTGTACTTGCTAGGAACAGACGAGAGTGCTATTTGCACTGTGTATGGCAATGGGAGCGCAATAGTGACTCCTTATCAGAAAACAACTCTTGCTCCTAGAACCAAAAACTGAATGTGATTCAACTCCATTTAGGATTGGGAAACAAACGCTAACTCGCCTTACAAGAAACTCACTCTGCTTTTGAGAAAAGAGCACTCTTCTACTCTACTGTGTTTACTATAGTGCCAGAAGAACAGTTAGCTTGCTCAGAACAAAAGAACTGTGCTTCCTACACACAGGGGCCATATCTAGTTCAACTGTGCTTAGGAAACTGACAAGAACAATAGCTCATCTTCAGTCCAATACACTGTACTTGCTGGGAACAGACGCGAGTGCTATTTGCACAGTGTATGGCAATGATAGCTCAATAATGAATTTCCTTACCAGAAAACAACTCTTGCTCGTAGGACCAAATACTGCATGTGATTCAACTCCATTCAGGACTGGGATACAAACGCTAGCTCGCCTTACAAGAAACTCACTCTGCTTTTGAGAAAAGAGCACTCTATTACTCTACTGTGTTTCCTATAGTGCCAGAAGAACAGTTAGCTTGCTCAGAACAAAAGAACTGTGCTTCCTACACACAGGGGCCATATCTAGTTCAACTCTGCTTAGGAAACTGACAAGAACAGTAGATCCTCTTCATTCCAATACACTGTACATGCTGGGAACAGACGCGAGTGCTATTTGCCCTGTGTATTACAAAGGAGGCGCAATAGTGATTCTTCTTACCAGAAAACAATTCTTCCTCGTAGGACCAGAAACTGCATGTGATTCAACTCCACTTAGGAATGGGAAACAAACGCTAGCTCGCCTTACAAGAAACTCACTCTGCTTTTGAGAAAAGAGCACTCTTCTACTCTACTGTGTTTCCTATAGTGCCAGAAGAACAGTTAGCTTGCTCAGAACAAAAGAACTGTGCTTCCTACACACAGGGGCCATATCTAGTTCAACTCTGCTTAGGGACCTGACAAGAACAGTAGCTCCTCTTCAGTCCAATACTCTGTACTTGCTGGGAACAGACGCGAGTGCTATTTGCACTGAATATGGCAATGAGAGCTCAATAATGAATTTCCTTACCAGAAAACAACTCTTGCTCGTAGTACCAAATACTGCATGTGATTCAACTCCATTCAGGAGTGGGATACAAACGCTAGCTCGCCTTACAAGAAACACACTCTGCTTTTGAGAAAAGAGCACTCTTCTACTCTGCTGTTTTTCCTATGGGGTCTGAATAGTGAACTTGCTCAGAACAAAAGAACTGTGCTTCCTACACACACGGGCCATATCTAGTTCAACTCGGCTTAGGAAACTGACAAGAACAGTAGCTCCTCTTCAGTCCAATACACTGTACTTGCTGGGAACAGACGCGAGTGCTATTTGCACTGTTTATGGCAATGGGAGCACAATAGTGACTTTTCTTACTAGAAAACAACTCTTGCTCGTAGGACCAGAAATTGCATGTGATAAAACTCCATTTAAGACTGGGAAACAAACGGTAGCTCACCTTACAAGATACACACTCTGCTTTTGAGAAAAGAGCACTCTTCTACTGTACAGTGTTTCCTATAGGGCCAGAACAGTGAGCTTTCTCAGAACAAAAGAACTGTGCTTCCTACATACACAGGTCATATCTATTTCAACTCTGTTTAGGAAACGACAAGAACAGTAGATCCTCTTCATTCCAATACACTGTATATGCTGGGAACAGACGCGAGTGCTATTTGCACTGTTTATGGCAATGGGAGCACTATAGTGACTCTTCTTACCAGAAAACAACTCTTGCTCATAGGACCAGAAACTGCATGTGATTAAACTCCATTTAAGACTGGGAAACAAACGGTAGCTCATCTTACAAGAAACACACTCTGCTTTTGAGAAAAGAGCACTCTTCTACTCTACTGTGTTTCCTACAGGGCCAGAACAGTGAGCTTTCTCAGAACAAAAGAACTGTGCTTCCTACATACACAGGTCATATCTATTTCAACGCTGCTTAGGAAACTGACAAGAACAGTAGATCCTCTTCATTCCAATACACTGTATATGCTGGGAACAGACGCGAGTGCTATTTGCCCTGTGTATTACAAAGGAGGCACAATAGTGATTCTTCTTACCAGAAAACTTCTCTTGCTCCTAGGACCAGAAACTGCATGTGATTCAACTCCACTTAAGAATGGGAAACAAACGCTAGCTCGCCTTACAAGAAACACACTCTGCTTTTGAGAAAAGAGCACTCTTCTACTCTACTGTGTTTCCTTTGGGTTCCAAACAGTGAGCTTGCTCAGAACAAAAGAACTGTACTTCCAACACACAGGGGCCATATCTAGTTGAACTCTGCTTAGGAAACTGACAAGAACAGTAGCTCCTCTTCAGTCCAAAAACTGTAATTGCTAGGAACAGACGAGAGTGCTATTTACACTGTGTATGACAATGGGAGCGCAATAGTGACTTTCCACACCAGAAAACAACTTTTGCTCGTAGGACCAAAAACCGCATGTGATTCAACTCCATTTAGGACTGGGAAACAAACGCTAGCTTGCCTTACAAGAAACTCACTCTGCTTTTGAGAAAAGAACACTCCTCTACTCTACTGTGTTTCCTATAGTTCCAGAAGAACAGTTACCTTGCTCAGAACAAAAGAACTGTGCATCCTACACACACGGGCCATATCTAGTTCAACTCTGCTTAGGAAACAGACAAGAACAGTAGTTCCTCTTCAGTGCAATACACTGTACTTGCTGGGAACTCACGGGAGTGCTATTTGCACTGTGTATGGCAATGGTGAGCACAATAGTGACTCTTCTTACCAGAAAACTATTCTTCCTCTTAGGACCAGAAACTGCATGTGATTCAACTCCATTTAGGACTGGGAAACAAACGCTAGCTCGCCTTACAAGAAACACACTCTGCTATTGAGAAAAGAGTACTCTTCTATTCTACTGTGTTTCCTATGGGTTCCGAACAGTCAGCTTGCTCAGAACAAAAGAACTGTGCTTCCAACACACAGGGGCCATATCTAGTTCAACTCTGCTTAGGAAACTGACAAGATCAGTAGCTCCTCTTCAGTCAAAAAACTGTACTTCTTAGGAACAGATGTGAGTGCTATTTGCACTGTATATGGTAATGGGAGCGCAATAGTGACTTTCCTTACCAGAAAAAAACTCTTGCTCGTAGGAACAAAAACTGCATGTGATTCAACTCAATTTAGGACTGGGAAACAAACGCTAGCTTGCCTTACTTGATACACACTCTGCTTTTGAGAAAAGAGCACTCTTCTACTCTACTGTGTTTCCTATAGGGCCAGAACAGTGAGCTTGCTCAGAACAAAAGAACTGTACTTCCTACACACAGGGGCCATATCTGGTTCAACTCTGCTTAGGAAACTGACAAGAACAGTAGCTCCTCTTCAGTCCAAAAACTGTACTTGCTAGGAACAGACGAG
Organism: Peromyscus eremicus; assembly: GCF_949786415.1. Lineage (NCBI taxonomy): Eukaryota > Metazoa > Chordata > Mammalia > Rodentia > Cricetidae > Peromyscus > Peromyscus eremicus. The sequence continues at coordinate 162,617 of NW_026734977.1, read as the reverse complement.
AGTGCTATTTGCACTGTGTATGACAATGGGAGCGCAATAGTGACCCTTCTTACCAGAAAACAATTCTTCTTCGTAGGCCCAGAAACTGCATGTGATTCAACTCCATTTAGGACTGGGAAACAAACGCTAGCTCGCCTTACATGAAACACACTCTGCTTTTGAGAAAAGAGCACTCTTCAGCTCTACTGTGTTTCCTTTAGGGCCAGAACAGTGAGCTTGCTCAGAACAAAAGAACTGTGCTTCCTACACACAGGGGACATATCTAGTTCAACTCTGCTTAGAAAACTGACAAGAACAGTAGCTCCTCTTCAGTGCAATACTCTCTACTTGCTAGGAACAGACGCGAGTGCTATTTGCACTGTGTATGGCAATGAGAGCTCAATAATGACTTTCCTTTCCAGAAAACAACTCTTGCTCGTAGGACCAAATACTGCATGTGATTCAACTCCATTCAGGACTGGGATACAAACGCTAGCTCGCCTTACAAGAAACACACTCTGCTTTTGAGAAAAGAGCACTCTTCTACTCTGCTGTGTTTCCTATGGGGTCTGAACAGTGAGCTTGCTCAGAACAAAAGAACTGTGCTTCCTACACACACGGGCCATATCTAGTTCAACTCTGCTTAGGAAACTGACAAGAACAGTAGCTCCTCTTCAGTCCAATACACTGTACTTGCTGGGAACAGACGCGAGTGCTATTTGCACTGATTATGGCAATGGGAGCACTATAGTGACTCTTCTTACCAGAAAACAACTCTTGCTCATAGGACCAGAAACTGCATGTGATTAAACTCCATTTAACACTGGGAAACAAACGGTAGCTCATCTTACAAGAAACACACTTGCTTTTGAGAAAAGAGCACTATTGTACTCTACTGTGTTTCCTACAGGGCCAGAACAGTGAGCTTTCTCAGAACAAAAGAACTGTGCTTCCTACATACACAGGTCATATCTATTTCAACTCTCCTTACGAAACTGACAAGAACAGTGGATCCTCTTCATTCCAATACACTGTACATGCTGGGAACAGACACGAGTGCTATTTGCCCTGTGTATTACAATGTAGGCGCAATAGTGACTCTTCTTACCAGAAAACTTCTCTTGCTTGTAGGACCAGAAACTGCATGTGATTCAACTCCACTTAGGAATGGGAAACAAACGCTAGCTCGCCTTACAAGAAACACACTCTGTTTTTGAGAAAAGAGCACTCTTCTAATCTACTGTGATTCCTTTAGGTTGCAAACAGTGAGCTTGCTCAGAACAAAAGAACTGTGCTTCCAACACACAGGGGCCATATCTAGTTGAACTCTGCTTAGGAAACTGACAAGAACAGTAGCTCCTCTTCAGTCCATAAACTGTACTTGCTAGGAAGAGACGTGAGTGCTATTTGCACTGTGTATGGCAATGGGAGCACAATAGTGACTCTTCTTACCAGAAAACAATTCTTCCTCATAGGACCAGAAACTGCATGTGATTCAACTCCATTTAGGACTGGGAAACAAACGCTAGCTCGCCTTATTTGAAACACACTCTGCTTTTGAGAAAAGAGCACTCTTCTACTCTACCATGTTTCCTATAGTGCCAGAACAGTGAGCTTGCTCAGAACAAAAGAACTGTGCTTCCTACACACAGGGGCCATATCTAGTTCAACTCTGCTTAGGAAACTGACAAGAACAGTAGCTCCTCTTCAGTCCAATACACTGTACTTGCTGGGAACAGACGCGAGTGCTATTTGCACTGTGTATCGCAATGAGAGCGAAATATTGACTTTCCTTACCAGAAAACAACTCTTGCTCGTCGGATCAAAAACTGCATGTGATTCAACTCCATTTAGGACTGGGAAACAAACACTAGCTCTCCTTTCAAGAAACACACTCTGCTTTTGAGAAAAGAGCACTCTTCTACTCTACTGTGTTTATATAGTGCCAGAAGAACAGTTAGCTTGCTCAGAAAAAAAGAACTGTGCTTCCTACACACAGGGGCCATATCTAGTTCAACTCTGCTTAGGAAACTGACAAGAACAGTAGCTCCTCTTCAGTCCAAAAACTGTACTTGCTAGGAATAGACGAGAGTGCTATTTGCACTGTGTATGGCAATGGGTGCGCAATAGTGACTTTCCTTACCAGAAAACAACTCATCCTCGTAGGACCAAAAACTGCATGTGATTCAACTCCATTTAGGACTGGAAAACAAACGCTAGCTCGCCTTACAAGAAACACACTCTGCTTTTGAGAAAAGAGCACTCTTCTACTCTACTGTGTTTCTTTAGGTGTCCAAACAGTGAGCTTGCTCATAACAAAAGAACGGTGCTTCCTACACACACGGGCCATATCTAGTTCAACTCTGCTTAGGAAACTGACAAGAACAGTAGCTCCTCTTCAGTCCAATACACTGTACTTGCTGGGAACAGACGGGAGTGCTATGTGCACTGTGTATTGCAATGGAGCACAATAGTGACTCTTCTTTCCAGAAAACAATTCTTCCTCATAGGACCAGAAACTGCATGTGATTCAACTCCATTTAGGACTGGGAAACAAATGCTAGCTCGCCTTACAAGAAACCCACTCTGCTTTTGAGAAAAGAGCACTCTTCTACTCTACTGTGTTTCCTTTGGGTTCCAAACAGTGAGCTTGCTCAGAGCAAAAGAACTGTGCTTCCAACACACAGGGGTCATATCTAGTTCAACTCTGCTTAGGAAACTGACAAGAGCAGTAGCTCCTCTTCAGTCCAAAAACTGTACTTGCTAGGAACAGACGAGAGTGCTATTTGGACTGTGTATGGCAATGGGAGCGCAATAGTGACTTTCCTTACCAGAAAACAACTCTTGCTCGTAGGACCAAAAACTGCATGTGATTCAACTCCATTTAGGACTGGGAAACAAATGCTAGCTCGCCTTACAAGAAACTCACTCTGCTTTTGAGAAAAGAGCACTCTTCTACTCTACTGTGTTTCCTATAGTGCCAGAAGAACAGTTACCTTGCTCAGAACAAAAGAACTGTGCTTCCTACACACAGGGGCCATATCTAGTTCAAATCTGCTTAGGAAACTTACAAGGACAGTAGCTCCTCTTCAGTCCAATACACTGTACTTGCTGGGAACAGACGCGAGTGCTATTTGCACTGTGTATGGCAATGGGAGCGCAATAGTGACTCTTCTTACCAGAAAACAATTCTTCCTCGTAGGACCAGAAACTGCATGTGATTCAACTCCATTAAGGACTGGGAAACAAACGCTAGCTCGCCTTACATGAAACACACTCTGCTTTTGAGAAAAGAGCACTCTTCTACTCTACTGTGTTTCCTATAGGGCCAGAACAGTGAGCTTGCTCAGAACAAAAGAACTGTGCTTCCTACACACAGGGGCCATATCTAGTTCAACTCTGCTTAGGAAACTGACAAGAACAGTAGCTCCTCTTCAGTCCAATACACTGTACTTACTGGGAACTGACGGGAGTGCTATTTGCACTGTGTATGGCAATAGGGAGCACAATAGTGACTCTTCTTACCAGAAAATAATTCTTCCTCGTAGGACCAGAAACTGCATGTGATTCAACTCCATAAAGGACTGGGAAACAAATGCTAGCTCGCCTTACAAGAAACACACTCTGCTTTTGAGAAAAGAGTACTCTTCTATTCTACTGTGTTTCCTATGGGTTCCGAACAGTGAGCTTGCTCAGAACAAAAGAACTGTGCTTCCAATACACAGGGGCCATATCTAGTTCAACTCTGCTTAGGAAACTGACAAGATCAGTAGCTCCTCTTCAGTCAAAAAACTGTACTTCTTAGGAACAGATGTGAGTGCTATTTGCACTGTGTATGTTAATGGGAGCACAATAGTGACTTTCCTTACCAGAAAACAACTCTTGCTCGTAGGACTAAAAACTGCATGTGATTCAACTCAATTTAGGACTGGAAAACAAACGCTAGTTCGCCATACAGGAAACACACTCGGCTTTTGTGAAAAGAGCACTCTTCTACTCTACTGTGTGTCCTATGGGCCCCAAACAGTGAGCTTGCTCAGAACAAAAGACCTGTGCTTCCTACACACAGGGGCCATATCTGGTTCAACTCTGCTTAGGAAACTGACAAGAACAGTAGCTCCTCTTCAGTCCAAAAACTGTATTTGCTAGGAACAGACGCGAGTGCTTTTTGCACTGTGTATGGCAATGGGAGCGCAATAGTGACTCTTCTTACCAGAAAACAATTCTTAATCGTAGGACCAGAAACTGCATGTGATTCAACTCCATTTAGGACTGGGAAACAAACGCTAGCTCGTCTTACATTAAACACACTCTATTTTTGAGAAAAGAGCACTCTTCTACTCTACTGTGTTTCCTATAGGGCCAGAACAGTGAGCTTGCTAAGAACAAAAGAACTGTGCTTCCTACACACAGGGGCCATATCTAGTTCAACTCTGCTTAGGAAACTGACAAGAACAGTAGCTCCTCTTCAGTCCAATACACTCTACTTGCTAGGAACAGACGCGAGTGCTATTTGCACTGTGTATGGCAATGAGAGCTCAATAATGACTTTCCTTACCAGAAAACAACTCTTGCTCGTAGAAACAATTACTGCATGTGATTCAACTCCATTCAGGACTGGGATACAAACGCTAGCTCGCCTTACAAGAAACACACTCTGCTTTTGAGAAAAGAGCACTCTTCTACTCTGCTGTGTTTCCTATGGGGTCTGAACAGTGAGCTTGCTCAGAACAAAAGAACTGTGCTTCCTACACACACGGGCCATATCTAGTTCAACTCTGCTTAGGAAACTGACAAGAACAGTAGCTCCTCTTCAGTCCAATACACTGTACTTGCTGGGAACAGACGCGAGGGCTATTTGCACTGTTTATGGCAATGGGAGCACTATAGTGACTCTTCTTACCAGAAAACAACTCTTGCTCATAGGACCAGAAACTGCATGTGATTAAACTCCATTTAAGACTGGGAAACAAACGGTAGCTCATCTTACAGGAAACACACTCTGCTTTTGAGAAAAGAGCACTCTTCTACTCTACTGTGTTTCCTACAGGGCCAGAACAGTGAGCTTTCTCAGAACAAAAGAACTGTGCTTCCAACACACAGGGGCCATATCTAGTTCAACTCTGCTTAGGAAACTGACAAGAACAGTAGCTCCTCTTCAGTCCAAAAACTGTACTTGCTAGGAACAGATGAGAGTGCTTTTGGCACTGTGTATTACAATGTAGGCACAATAGTGACTCTTCTTACCAGAAAAATTCTCTTGCTCGTAGGACCAGAAACTGCATGTGATTCAAATCCACTTAGGAATGGGAAACAAACTCTAGCTCGCCTTACAAGAAACACACTCTGCTTTTGAGAAAAGAGCACTCTTCTACTCTACTGTGTTTCCTATAGGGCCAGAACAGTGAGCTTTCTCAGAACAAAAGAACTGTGCTTTCTACATACACAGGTCATATCTATTTCAACTCTCCTTAGGAAACTGACAAGAAGAGTAGATCCTCTTCATTCCAATACACTGTACATGCTGGGAACAGACACGAGTGCTATTTGCCCTGTGTATTACAATGTAGGCGCAATAGTGACTCTTCTTACCAGAAAACTTCTCTTTCTCGTAGGACCATTAACTGCATGTGATTCAACTCCACTTAGGAATGGGAAACAAACGCTAGCTCACCTTACAAAAAACACATTCTGCTTTTGAGAAAAGAGCACTCTTCTACTCTACTGTGTTTCCTTTAGGTTCCAAACAATGAGCTTGCTCAGAACAAAAGAACTGTGCTTCCAACACACAGGAGCCATATCTAGTTCAACTCTGCTTAGGAAACTGACAAGAACAGTAGCTCCTCTTCAGTCCAAAAACTGTACTTGCTAGAAACAGACGAGAGAGCTATTTGCACTGTGTATGGCAATGGGAGCACAATAGTGACTTTCCTTACCAGAAAAAAACTCTTGCTCATAGGACCAAAAACTGCATGTGATTCAACTCCATTTAGGACTGGGAAACAAACGCTAGCTCGCCTTAAAAGAAACTCACTCTGCTTTTGAGAAAAGAGCACTCTTCTACTCTACTGTGTTTCCTATAGTGCCAGAAGAACAGTTAGCTTGCTCAGAACAAAAGAACTGTGCTTCCTACAAACAGGGGCCATATCTAGTTCAACTCTGCTTTGGAACCTGACAAGAACAGTAGCTCCTCTTCAGTCCAATACACTGTACTTGCTGGGAACAGACGCGAGTGCTATTTGCACTGTGTGGCAATGAGAGCTCAATAATGAATTTCCTTAGCAGAAAACAACTCTTGCTCGTAGTACCAAATACTGCATGTGATTCAACTCCATTCAGGTGTGGGATACAAACGCTAGCTCGCCTTACAAGAAACACACTCTGCTTTTGAGAAAAGAGCACTCTTCTACTCTGCTGTGTTTCCTATGGGGTCTGAACAGTGAGCTTGCTCAGAACAAAAGAACTGTGCTTCCTACACACACGGGCCATATCTAGTTCAACTCTGCTTAGGAAACTGACAAGAACAGTAGCTCCTCTTCAGTCCAATACACTGTACTTGCTGGGAACAGACGCGAGTGCTATTTGCACTGTTTATGGCAATGGGAGCACAATAGTGACTTTTCTTACTAGAAAACAACTCTTGCTCGTAGGACCAGAAATTGCATGTGATAAAACTCCATTTAAGACTGGGAAACAAACGGTAGCTCACCTTACAAGATACACACTCTGCTTTTGAGAAAAGAGCACTCTTCTACTGTACTGTGTTTCCTATAGGGCCAGAACAGTGAGCTTTCTCAGAACAAAAGAACTGTGCTTCCTACATACACAGGTCATATCTATTTCAACTCTGTTTAGGAAACGACAAGAACAGTAGATCCTCTTCATTCCAATACACTGTATATGCTGGGAACAGACGCAAGTGCTATTTGCCCTGTGTATTACAAACGAGGCGCAATAGTGATTCTTCTTACCAGAAAACTTCTCTTTCTCACAGGACCAGAAACTGCATGTGATTCAACTCCACTTAGGAATGGGAAACAAACGCTAGCTCGCCTTACATGAAAAACACTCTGCTTTTGAGAAAAGAGCACTCTTCTACTCTACTGTGTTTCCTATAGGGCCAGAACAGTGAGCTTGCTCAGAACAAAAGAACTGTGCTTCCTACACACAGGGGCCATATCTAGTTCAACTCTGCTTAGGAAACTGACAAGATCAGTAGCTCCTCTTCAGTCAAAAAACTGTACTTCTTAGGATCAGATGTGAGTGCTATTTGCACTGTGCATGGTAATGGGAGCGCAATAGTGACTTTCCTTACCAGAAAACAACTCTTGCTCGTAGGACTAAAAACTGCATGTGATTCAACTCAATTTAGGACTGGAAAACAAACGCTAGTTCGCCATACAGGAAACACACTCTGCTTTTGAGAAAAGAGCACTCTTCTACTCTACTGTGTTTCCTATGGGGCCAGAACAGTGAACTTGCTCAGAACAAAAGAACTGTGCTTCCTACACACAGGGTCCATATCTAGTTCAACTCTGCTTAGGAAACTGACAAGAACAGTAGCTCCTCTTCAGTCCAATACACTGTACTTGCTGGGAACAGACGCGAGTGCTATTTGCACTGTGTATGGCAATGGGAGCGCAATAGTGACTCTTCTTACCAGAAAACATTTCTTCCTTTTAGGATCAGAAACTGCATGTGATTCAAGTCCATTTAGGACTGGGAAACAAACACTAGCTTGCCTTACATGATACACACTCTGCTTTTGAGAAAAGAGCACTCTTCTACTCTACTGTGTTTCCTAAAGGGCCAGAACAGTGAGCTTGCTCAAAACAAAAGAACTGTGCTTCCTACACACAGGGGCCATATCTGGTTCAACTCTGCTTAGGAAACTGACAAGAACAGTAGCTCCTCTTCAGTCCAAAAACTGTACTTGCTAGGAACAGACGAGAGTGCTATTTGCACTGTGTATGGCAATGGGAGCGCAATAGTGACCCTTCTTACCAGAAAACAATTCTTCCTCGTAGGCCCAGAAACTGCATGTGATTCAACTCCATTTAGGACTGGGAAACAAACGCTAGCTCGCTTTACATGAAACACACTCTGCTTTTGAGAAAAGAGCACTCTTCTGCTCTACTGTGTTTCCTTTAGTGCCAGAACAGTAAGCTTGCTAAGAACAAAAGAACTGTGCTTCCTACACACAGGGGCCATATCTAGTTCAACTGTGCCTAGGAAACTGACAAGAAAATAGCTCCTCTTCAGTCCAATACACTCTACTTGCTAGGAACAGACGCGAGTGCTATTTGCACTGTGTATGGCAATGAGAGCTCAATAATGACTTTCCTTACCAGAAAACAACTCTTGCTCGTAGGACCAAATACTGCATGTGATTCAACTCCCTTCAGGACTGGGATACAAACGCTAGCTCGCCTTACAAGAAACACACTCTGCTTTTGAGAAAAGAGCACTCTTCTACTCTACTGTGTTTCCTATAGGGCCAGAACAGTGAGCTTTCTCAGAACAAAAGAACTGTGCTTCCTACATACACAGGTCATGTCTATATCAACTCTGCTTAGGAAACTGCCAAGAACAGTAGCTCCTTTTCAGTCCAATACACTGTACTTGCTGGGAACAGACGCGAGTGTTATTTGCACTGTTTATGGCAATGGGAGCACTATAGTGACTCTTCTTACCAGAATACAACTCTTGCTCATAGGACCAGAAACTACATGTGATTAAACTCCATTTAAGACTGGGAAACAAAAGGTAGCTCATCTTACAAGAAACACACTTGCTTTTGAGAAAAGAGCACTCTTGTACTCTACTGTGTTTCCTACAGGGCCAGAACAGTGAGCTTTCTCAGAACAAAAGAACTGTGCTTCCTACATACACAGGTCATATCTATTTCAACTCTGCTTAGGAAACTGACAAGAACAGTGGATCCTCTTCATTCCAATACACTGTACATGCTGGGAACAGACACGAGTGCTATTAGCCCTGTGTATTACAATGTAGGCGCAATAGTGACTCTTCTTACCAGAAAACATCTCTTGCTCGTAGGACCAGAAACTGCATGTGATTCAACTCCACTTAGGAATGGGAAACAAACGCTAGCTCGCCTTACAGGAAACACACTCTGCTTTTGAGAAAAGAGCACTCTTCTACTCTACTGTGATTCCTTCAGGTTCCAAACAGTGAGCTTGCTCAGAACAAAAGAACTGTGCTTCCAACACACAGGGGCCATATCTAGTTGAACTCTGCTTAGGAAACTGACAAGAACAGTAGCTCCTCTTCAGTCCAATACACTCTACTTGCTGGGAACACACGCGAGTGCTATTTGCACTGTGTATCGCAATGAGAGCGAAATATTGACTTTCCTTACCAGAAAACAACTCTTGCTCATCGGACCAAAAATTGCATGTGATTCAACTCCATTTAGGACTGGGAAACAAATGCTAGCTCTCCTTTAAAGAAACACACTCTGCTTTTGAGAAAAGAGCACTCTTCTACTCTACTGTGTTTATATAGTGCCAGAAGAACAGTTCGCTTGCTCAGAAAAAAAGAACTGTGCTTCCTACACACAGGGGCCATATCTAGTTCAACTCTGCTTAGGAAACTGACAAGAACAGTAGCTCCACTTCAGTCCAAAAACTGTACTTGCTAGGAATAGACGAGAGTGCTATTTGCACTGTGTATGGCAATGGAAGCGCAATAGTGACTTTCCTTACCAGAAAACCACTCATCCTCGTAGGACCAAAAACTGCATGTGATTCAACTCCATTTAGGACTGGAAAACAAATGCTAGCTCGCCTTACAAGTAACACACTCTGATTTTGAGAAAAGAGCACTCTTCTACTCTACTGTGTTTCCTTAGGGGTCCAAACAGTGAGCTTGCTCAGAACAAATGAACGGTGCTTCCTACACACACGGGCCATATCTAGTTCAACTCTGCTTAGGAAACTGACAAGAAAATAGCTCCTCTTCAGTCCAATACACTGTACTTGCTGGGAACAGACGGGAGTGCTATGTGCACTGTGTATTGCAATGGAGCACAATAGTAACTCTTCTTTCCAGAAAACAATTCTTCCTCTTAGGACCAGAAACTGCATGTGATTCAACTCCATTTAGGACTGGGAAACAAATGCTAGATCGCCTTACATGAAACACACTCTGCTTTTGAGAAAAGAGCACTCTTCTACTCTACTGTGTTTCCTATAGGGCCAGAACAGTGAGCTTGCTCAGAACAAAAGAACTGTGCTTCCTACGCACAGGGGCCATATCTAGTTCAACTCTGCTTAGGAAACTGACAAGAACAGTAGCTCCTCTTCAGTCCAATACACTCTACTTGCTGGGAACAGACGCGAGGGCTATTTGCACTGTGTATGGCAATGAGAGCTCAATAATGATTTTCCTTACCAGAAAACAACTCTTGCTCGTAGGACCAAATACTGCATGTGATTCAACTCCATTCAGGACTGGGATACAAATGCTAGCTCGCCTTACAAGAAACACACTCTGCTTTTGAGAAAAGAGCACTCTTCTACTCTGTTGTGTTTCCTATGCGCTCTGAAGAGTGAGCTTGCTCAGAACAAAAGAACTGTGCTTCCTACACACACGGGCCATATCTAGTTCAACTCTGCTTAGTAAATTGACAAGAACAGTAGCTCCTCTTCAGTCCAAACACTGTACTTGCTGGGAACAGACGCGAGTGCTATTTGCACTGTTTATAGCAATGGGAGCACAATAGTGACTCTTCTTACCAGAAAACAACTCTTGCTCATAAGACCAGAAACTGCATGTGATTAAACTCCATTTAAGACTGGGAAAAAAAAGGTAGCTCACCTTACAAGAAACACACTCTGCTTTTGAGAAAAGAGCACTCTTCTACTCTACTGTGTTTCCTAAAGGGCCAGAACAGTGTGCTTGTTCAGAACAAAAGAACTGTGCTTCCTACATACACAGGGCATATCTATTTCAACTCTGCTTATGAAACTGACAAGAACAGTAGATCCTCTTCATTCCAATACACTGTACATGCTGGGAACAGACGCGAGTGCTATTTGCACTGTGTATTGCACAGGAGGCTCAATAGTGACTCTTCTTACCAGAAAACTTCTATTGCTCATAGGACCAGAAACTGCATGTGATTCAACTCCACTTAGGAATGGGAAACAAACGCTAGCTAGCCTTACAAGAAACACACTCTGCTTTTGAGAAAAGAGCACTCTTCTACTCTACTGTGTTTCCTATAGTGCCAGAAGAACAGTTAGCTTGCTCAGAACAAAAGAACTGTGCTTCCTACACACAGGGGCCATATCTAGTTCAACTCTGCTTAGGAAACTGAAAAGAATAGTAGCTCCACTTCAGTCCAAAAACTGTACTTGCTAGGAACAGACGAGAGTGCTATTTGCACTGTGTATGGCAATGGGGGCGCAATAGTGACTTTCCTTACCAGAAAACAACTCATCCTCGTAGGACCAAAAACTGCATGTGATTCATTTCAATTTAGGACTGGAAAACAAATGCTATCTCGCCTTACAAGAAACACACTCTGCTTTTGAGAAAAGAGCACTCTTCTACTCTACTGTGTTTCCTTTGGGGTCCAAACATTGAGCTTGCTCAGAACAAAAGAACGGTGCTTCCTACACACATGGGCCATATCTAGTTCAACTCTGCTTACAAAACTGACAAGAACAGTAGCTCCTCTTCAGTGCAATACACTGTACTTGCTGGGAACTGACGGGAGTGCTATTTGCACTGTGTATGGCAATGGGGAGCACAATAGTGACTCTTCTTAACAGAAATCAATTCTTCCTCGTAGGACCAGAAACTTCATGTGATTCAACTCCATTTAGGACTGGGAAACAAACGCTAGCTCGCCTTACAAGAAACACACTCTGCTTTTGAGAAAAGAGTACTCTTCTATTCTACTGTGTTTCCTATGTGTTCCGAACAGTGAGCTTGCTCAGAACAAAAGAACTGTGCTTCCAACACACAGGGGCCATATCTAGTTCAACTCTGCATAGGAAACTGACAAGATCAGTAGCTCCTCTTCAGTCAAAAAACTGTACTTCTTAGGAACAGATGTGAGTGCTATTTGCACTGTGTATGGTAATGGGAGCGCAATAGAGATTTTCCTTACCAGAAAACAACTCTCGCTCGTAGGACTAAAAACTGCATGTTATTCAACTCAATTTATGACTGGAAAACAAACGCTAGTTCGCCATACAGGAAACACACTCTGCTTTTGAGAAAAGAGCACTCTTCTACTCTACTGTGTTTCCTATGGGCTCCAAACAGTGAGCTTGCTCAAAATAAAGAACTGTGCTTCCTACACACGGGCCATATCTAGTTCAACTCTGCTTAGGAAATTTACAAGAACAGTAGCTCCTCTTCAGTCCAATGCACTGTACTTGCTGGGAACAGACGAGAGTGCTATTTGCACTGTGTATGGCAATGGGAGCGCAATAGTGTCTCTTCTTACCAGAAAACAATTCTTCCTCGTAGGATCAGAAACTGCATGTGATTCAACTCCATTTAGGACTGGGAAACAAACGCTAGCTTGCCTTACATGAAACACACTCTGCTTTTGAGAAAAGAGCACTCTTCTACTCTACTGTGTTTCCTATAGGGCCAGAACAGTGAGCTTGCTCAGAACAAAAGAACTGTGCTTCCTACACACAGGGGCCATATCTGGTTAAACTCTGCTTAGAAAACTGACAAGAACAGTAGCTCCTCTTCAGTCCAAACACTGTACTTGCTAGGAACAGATGAGAGTGCTATTTGCACTGTGTATGGCAATGGGAGCGCAATAGTGACTTTCCTTATCAGAAAACAACTCTTGCTCGTAGGACCAAAAACTGCATGTGATTCAACTCCATTTAGGACTGGGAAACAAACGCTAACTCGCCTTACAAGAAACTCACTCTGCTTTTGAGAAAAGAGCACTCTTCTACTCTACTGTGTTTCCTATAGTGCCAGAAGAACAGTTAGCTTGCTCAGAACAAAAGAACTGTGCTTCCTACACACTGGGGCCATATCTAGTTCAAATCTGCTTAGGAAACTGACAAGAACAGTAGCTCCTCTTCAGTCCAATACACTGTACTTGCTGGGAACAGACGCGTGTGCTATTTGCACTGTTTATGGCAATGGGAGCAGTATAGTGACTCTTCTTACCAGAAAACAACTCTTGCTCATAGGACCAGAAACTGCATGTGATTAAACTCCATTTAAGACTGGGAAACAAACCTTAGCTCATCTTACAAGAAACACACTCTGCTTTTGAGAAAAGAGCACTCTTCTACTCTACTGTGTTTCCTATAGGGCCAGAACAGTGAGCTTTCTCAGAACAAAAGAACTGTGCTTCCTACATACACAGGTCATGTCTATATCAACTCTGCTTAGGAAACTGACAAGAACAGTAGATCCTCTTCATTCCAATACACTGTACATGCTGGGAACAAACACGAGTGCCATTTGCCCTGTGTATTACAAAGGAGGCGCAATAGTGACTCTTCTTACCAGGAAACTTCTCTTGCTCGTAGGACCAGAAACTGCATGGGATTCAACTCCACTTAGGAATGGGAAACAAACGCTAGCTCGCCTTACAAGAAACACACTCTGCTTTTGAGAAAAGAGCACTCTTCTACTCTACTGTGTTTCCTTTGGTTTCCAAACAGTGAGCTTGCTCAGAACAAAAGAACTGTGCTTCCTACACACAGGGTCCATATCTAGTTCAACTCTGCTTAGGAACCTGACAAGAACAGTAGCTCCTCTTCATTCCAATACACTGTAATTGCTGGGAACTGACGGGAGTGCTATTTGCACTGTGTATGGCAATGGGGAGCACAATAGTGACTCTTTTTACCAGAAAACAATTCTTCCTCATAGGACCAGAAACTGCATGTGATTAAACTCCATTTAAGACTGGGAAACAAACGGTAGCTCATCTTACAAGAAACACACTCTGCTTTTGAGAAAAGAGCACTCTTCTACTCTACTGTGTTTCCTATAGGGCCAGAACAGTGAGCTTTCTCAGAACAAAAGAACTGTGCTTCCTACACACGGGCCATATCTAGTTCAACTCTGCTTAGGAAACTGACAAGAACAGTAGATCCTCTTCATTCCAATACACTGTACATGCTGGGAACAGACACGAGTGCTATTTGCCCTGTGTATTACAATGTAGGCTCAATAGTGACTCTTCTTACCAGAAAACTTCTCTTGCTCGTAGGACCAGAAACTGCATGTGATTCAACTACACTTAGGAATGGGAAACAAACGCTAGCTCGCCTTACAAGAAACACACTCTGCTTTTGAGAAAAGAGCACTCTTCTACTCTACTGTGTTTCCTTTGGGTTCCAAACAGTGAGCTTGCTCAGAACAAAAGAACTGTGCTTCCAACACACAGGGGTCATATCTAGTTCAACTCTGCTTAGTAAACTGACAAGAGCAGTAGCTACGCTTCAGTCCAAAAACTGTACTTGCTAGGAACAGACGAGAGTGCTATATGCACTGTGTATGGCAATGGGAGCGCAATAGTGACTTTCCTTACCAGAAAACAACTCTTGCTCATAGGACCAAAAACTGCATGTGATTCAACTCCATTTAGGACTGGGAAACAAATGCTAGCTCGCCTTACAAGAAACTCACTCTGCTTTTGAGAAAAGAGCACTCTTCTACTCTACTGTGTATCCTATAGTGCAAGAAGAACAGTTAGCTTGCTCAGAACAAAAGAACTGTGCTTCCTACAAACAGCGGCCATATCTAGTTCAACTCTGCTTAGGAAACTGACAAGAACAGTAGCTCCTCTTCAGTCCAATACACTCTACTTGCTAGGAACAGACGCGAGTGCTATTTGCACTGTGTATAGCAATGAGAGCTCAATAATCACTTTCCTTACCAGAAAACAACTCTTGCTCGTAAGACCAAATACTGCATGTGATTCAACTCCATTCAGGACTGGGATACAAATGCTAGCTTGCCTTATAAGATACACACTCTTCTTTTGAAAAAAGAGCACTCTTCTACTCTGCTGTGTTTCTTATGGGGTCTGAACAGTGAGCTTGCTCAGAACAAAAGAACTGTGCTTCCTACACACACGGGCCATATCTAGTTCAACTCTGCTTAGGAAACTGACAAGAACAGTAGCTCCTCTTCAGTCCAGTACACTGTACTTGCTGGGAACAGACGCGAGTGCTATTTGCACTGTTTATGGCAATGGGAGCACTATAGTGACTCTTCTTACCAGAAAACAACTCTTGCTCATAGGACCAGAAACTGCATGTGATTAAACTCCATTTAAGACTGGGAAACAAACCTTAGCTCATCTTACAAGAAACACACTCTGCTTTTCAGAAAAGAGCACTCTTCTACTCTACTCTGTTTCCTACAGGGCCAGAACAGTGAGCTTTCTCAGAACAAAAGAACTGTGCTTCCTACATACACAGGTCATATCTATTTCAACTCTGCATAGGAAACTGACAAGAACAGTAGATCCTCTTCATACCAATACACTGTACATGCTGGGAACAGACACGAGTGCCATTTGCCCTGTGTATTACAAAGGAGGCGCAATAGTGACTCTTCTTACCAGGAAACTCCTCTTGCTCGTAGGACCAGAAACTGCATGGGATCCAACTCCACTTAGGAATGGGAAACAAACGCTAGCTCGCCTTACAAGAAACACACTCTGCTTTTGAGAAAAGAGCACTCTTCTACTCTACTGTGTTTCCTTTGGGTTCCAAACAGTGAGCTTGCTCAGAACTAAAGAAATGTGCTTCCTACACACAGGGGCCATATCTAGTTCAACTCTGCTTAAGAACCTGACAAGAACAGTAGCTCCTCTTCATTCCAATACACTGTAATTGCTGGGAACTGACGGGAGTGCTATTTGCACTGTGTATGGCAATGGGGAGCACAATAGTGACTCTTCTTACCAGAAAACAATTCTTCCTCATAGGACCAGAAACTGCATGTGATTAAACTCCATTTAAGACTGGGAAACAAACAGTAGCTCATCTTACAAGAAACACACTCTGCTTTTGAGAAAAGAGCACTCTTCTACTCTACTGTGTTTCCTATAGGGCCAGAACAGTGAGCTTTCTCAGAACAATCAACTGTGCTTCCTACACACAGGGGCCATATCTAGTTCAACTCTGCTTAGGAAACTGACAAGAACAGTAGCTCCTCTTCAGTCCAATACACTGTACTTGCTGGGAACAGACGCGAGTGCTATTTGCTCTGTGTATGGCAATGGGAGCGCAATAGTGACTCTTCTTACCAGAAAACAATTCTTCCTCGTAGGACCAGAAACTGCATGTGATTCAACTCCATTTAGGACTGGGATACAAACGCTAGCTCGCCTTACAAGAAACACACTCTGCTTTAGAGAAAAGAGCACTCTTCTACTCTGCTGTGTTTCCTATGGGGTCTGAACAGTGAGCTTGCTCAGAACAAAAGAACTGTGCTTCCTACACACACGGGCCATATCTAGTTCAACTCTGCTTAGGAAACTGACAAGAACAGTAGCTCCTCTTCAGTCCAATACACTGTACTTGCTGGAACAGACGCGAGTGCTATTTGCACTGTCTGTGGCAATGGGAGCACTATAGTGACTCTTCTTATCAGAAAACAACTCTTGCTCATAGGACAAGAAACTGCATGTGATTAAACTCCATTTAAGACTGGGAAACAAACGGTAGCTCATCTTACAAGAAACACACTCTGCTTTTGAGAAAAGAGCACTCTTCTACTCTACTGTGTTTCCTATAGGGCAAGAACAGTGAGCTTTCTCAGAACAAAAGAACTGTGCTTCCTACATGCACAGGTCATATCTATTTCAACTCTGCTTAGGAAACTGACAAGAACAGTAGATCCTCTTCATTCCAATACACTGTACATGCTGGGAACAGACACGAGTGCTATTTGCCCTGTGTATTACAATGTAGGCGCAATAGTGACTCTTCTTACCAGAAAACTTCTCTTGCTCATAGGACCAGAAACTGCATGTGATTCAACTCCACTTAGGAATGGGAAACAAATGCTAGCTCGCCTTACAAGAAACACACTCTGCTTTTGAGAATAGAGCACTCTTCTACTCTACTGTATTTCCTTTAGGTTCCAAACAGTGAGCTTTCTCAGAACA
Organism: Peromyscus eremicus; assembly: GCF_949786415.1. Classification (NCBI taxonomy): domain Eukaryota; kingdom Metazoa; phylum Chordata; class Mammalia; order Rodentia; family Cricetidae; genus Peromyscus; species Peromyscus eremicus. The sequence goes on along the minus strand of NW_026734977.1, from coordinate 145,492 downwards.
AAAGAACTGTGCTTCCAACACACAGGGGCCATATCTAGTTGAACTCTGCTTAGGAACCTGACAAGAACAGTAGCTCCTCTTCAGTCCAAAAACTGTACTTGCTAGGAACAGACGAGAGTGCTATTTGCACTGTGTATGGCAATGGGAGCACAACAGTGACTTTCCTTACCAGAAAACAACTCTTGCTCATAGGACCAAAAACTGCATGTGATTCAAATCCATTTAGGACTTGGAAACAAACGCTAGCTCGCCTTACAAGAAACTCACTCTGCTTTTGAGAAAAGAGCACTCTTCTACTCTACTGTGTTTCCTATAGGGCCAGAGCAGTGAGCTTGCTCAGAACAAAAGAACTGTGCTTCCTACACACAGGGGCCATATCTAGTTCAACTCTGCTTAGGAAAGTGACAAGAACAGTAGCTCCTCTTCAGTCCAATACACTGTAATTGCTGGGAACAGACGCGAGTGCTATTTGCACTGTGTATGGCAATGAGAGCTCAATATTGACTTTCCTTACCAGAAAACAACTCTTGCTCGTAGGACAAAAAACTGCAGGTGATTCAACTCTATTTAGGACTGGGAAACAAACGCTAGCTCGCCTTACATGAAACACACTCTGCTTTTGAGAAAAGAGCACTCTTCTACTCTACTGTGGTTCCTATAGGGCTAGAACAGTGAGCTTGCTCAGAACAAAAGAACTGTGCTTCCTACACACAGGGGCCATATCTAGTTCAACTCTGCTTAGGAAACTGACAAGAACAGTAGCTCCTCTTCAGTCCAATACACTCTACTTGCTGGGAACAGACGCGAGGGCTATTTGCAATGTGTATGGCAATGAGAGCTCAATAATGACTTTCCTTACCAGAAAACATCTCTTGCTCGTAGGACCAAATACTGCATGTGATTCAACTCCATTCAGGACTGGGATACAAACTCTAGCTCGCCTTACAAGAAACACACTCTGCTTTTGAGAAAAGAGCACTCTTCTACTCTGTTGTGTTTCCTATGCGGTCTGAACAGTGAGCTTGCTCAGAACAAAAGAACTGTGCTTCCTACACACAGGGGCCATATCTAGTTCAACTCTGCTTAGGAAACTGACAAGAACAGTAGCTCCTCTTCAGTCCAATACACAGTACTTGCTGGGAACAGACGCAAGTGCTATTTGCACTGTGTATCACAATGGGAGCACAATAGTGACTCTTCTTACCAGAAAACAATTCTTCCTCATAGGACCAGAAACTGCATGTGATTCAACTCCATTTAGGACTGGGAAACAAACGCTAGCTCGCCTTACATGAAACACACTCTACTTTTGAGAAAAGAGCACTCATCTACTCTACTGTGTTTCCTATAGGGCCAGAACAGTGAGATTTCTCAGAACAAAAGAACTGTGCTTCCTACACACAGGGGCCATATCTAGTTCAACTCTGCTTAGGAAACTGACAAGAACAGTAGCTCCTCTTCAGTCCAATACACTCTACTTGCTGGGAACAGACGCGAGTGCTATTTGCACTGTGTATGGCAATGAGAGCTCAATAATGACTTTCCTTACCAGAAAACAACTCTTGCTCGTAGGACCAAATACTGCATGTGATTCAACTCCATTCAGGACTGGGATACAAACGCTAGCTCGCCTTACAAGAAACACACTCTGCTTTTGAGAAAAGAGCACTCTTCTACTCTGCTGTGTTTCCTATGGGGTCTGAAAAGTGAGCTTGCTCAGAACAAAAGTACTGTGTTTCCTACACACAAGGGCCATATCTAGTTCAACTCTGCTTAGGAAACTGACAAGAACAGTAGCTCCTCTTCAGTCCAATACACTGTACTTGCTGGGAACAGACACAAGTGCTCTTTGCACTTTTCATGGCAATGGGAGCACTATAGTGACTCTTCTTACCAGAAAACAACTCTTGCTCATAGGACCAGAAACTGCATGTGATTAAACTCTATTTAAGACTGGGAAACAAACGGTAGCTCATCTTACAAGAAACACACTCTGCTTTTGAGAAAAGAGCACTCTTCTACTCTACTGTGTTTCCTACAGGGCCAGAACAGTGAGCTTTCTCAGAACAAAAGAACTGTGCTTCCTACATACACAGGGCATATCTATTTCAACTCTGCTTAGGAAACTGACAAGAACAGTAGATCCTCTTCATTCCAATACACTGTACATGCTGGGATCAGACACGAGAGCTATTTGCCCTGTGTATTACAATGTAGGCGCAATAGTGACTCTTCTTACCAGAAAACTTCTCTTGCTCGTAGGACCAGAAACTGCATGTGATTCAACTCCACTTAGGAATGGGAAACAAAAGCTAGCTCGACTTACAAGAAACACACTCAGCTTTTCAGAAAAGAGCACTCTTCTACTCTACTGTGTTTCCTTTGGGTTCCAAACAGTGAGCTTGCTCAGAACAAAAGAACTGTGCTTCCAACACACAGGGGCCATATCTAGTTGAACTCTGCTTAGGAAACTAACAAGAACAGTAGCTCCTCTTCAGTCCAAAAACTGTACTTGCTAGGAACAGACGAGAGTGCTATTTACACTGTGTATGGCAATGGGAGCGCAATAGTGACTTTCCTTACCAGAAAACAACTCTTGCTCGTAGGACCAAAAACTGCATGTGATTCAACTCCATTTAGGACTGGGAAACAAATGCTAGCTCGCCTTACAAGAAACTCACTCTGCTTTTGAGAAAAGAGCACTCTTCTACTCTACTTTGTTTCCTATAGTGCCCGAAGAACAGTTAGCTTGCTCAGAACAAAAGAACTGTGCTTCCTACACACAAGGGCCATATCTAGTTCAACTCTGCTTAGGAAACTGACAAGAACAGTAGCTCCTCTTCAGTGCAATACACTGTACTTGCTGGGAACTGACAGGAGTGCTATTTGCACTGTGTATGGCAATGGGGAGCACAATAGTGACTCTTCTTACCAGAAAACAATTCTTCCTCATAGGACCAGAAAGTGCATGTGATTCAACTCCATTTAGGACTGGGAAACAAACGCCAGCTCAGCTTACAAGAAACACACTCTGCTTTTGAGAAAAGAGTACTCTTCTATTCTACTGTGTTTCCTATGGGTTCCGAACAGTGAGCTTGCTCAGAACAAAAGAACTGTGCTTCCAACACACAGGGGCCATATCTAGTTCAACTCTGCTTAGGAAACTGACAAGATCAGTAGCTCCTCTTCAGTCAAAAAACTGTACTTCTTAGGAACAGATGTGAGTGCTATTTGCACTGTGTATGGTAATGGGAGCGCAATAGTGACTTTCCTTACCAGAAAACAACTCTTGCTCGTAGGACTAAAAACTGCATGTGATTCAACTGAATTTAGGACTGGAAAACAAACGCTAGTTCGCCATACAGGAAACACACTCTGCTTTTGAGAAAAAAGCACTCTTCTACTCTACTGTGTTTCTTTTGGGCTCCAAACAGTGAGCTTGCTCAGAACAAAAGAACTGTGCTTCCTACACACGGGCCATATCTAGTTCAACTCTGCTTAGGAAATTTACAAGAACAGTAGCTCCTCTTCAGTCCAAAAACTGTACTTGCTAGGAACAGACGAGAGTGCTATTTGCACTGTGTATGGCAATGGGAGCGCAATAGTGACTCTTCTTACCAGAAAACAATTCTTCCTCGTAGGACCAGAAACTGCATGTGATTCAACTCCGTTTAGGACTGGAAAACAAACGCTAGCTCGCCTTACATGAAACACACTCTGCTTTTGAGAAAAGAGCACTCTTCTACTCTACTGTGTTTCCTATAGGGCCAGAACAGTGAGCTTGCTCAGAACAAAAGAACTGTGCTTCCTACAAACAGCAGCCATACCTAGTTCAACTCTGCTTAGGAAACTGACAAGAACAGTAGCTCCTCTTCAGTCCAATACACTCTACTTGCTGGGAACAGACGCGAGTGCAGTTTGCACTGTGTATGGCAATGAGAGCTCAATAATGACTTTCCTTACCAGAAAACAACTCTTGCTCGTAGTACCAAATACTGCATGTGATTCAACTCCATTCAGGACTGGGATACAAACGCTAGCTCGCCTTACAAGAAACACACTCTGCTTTTGAGAAAAGAGCACTCTTCTTCTCTGCTGTGTTTCCTATGGGGTCTGAACAGTGAGCTTGCTCAGAACAAAAGAACTGTGCTTCCAACACACGGGCCACATCTAGTTCAACTCTGCTTAGGAAACTGACAAGAACAGTAGCTCCTCTTCAGTCCAATACACTGTACTTGCTGGGAACAGACGCGAGTGCTATTTTCACTGTTTATGGCAATGGGAGCAATAGTGACTCTTCTTACCAGAAAACAACTCTTGCTCATAGGACCAGAAACTGCATGTGATTAAACTCCATTTAGGACTGGGAAACAAACGGTAGCTCATCTTACAAGAAACACACTTTGCTTTTGAGAAAAGAGCACTCTTCTACTGTACTGTGTTTCCTACAGGGCCAGAACAGTGAGATTTCTCAGAACAAAAGAACTGTGCTTCCTACATACACAGGGCATATCTATTTCAACTCTGCTTAGGAAACTGACAAGAACAGTAGCTCCTCTTCATTCCAATACACTGTACATGCCTGGAACAGACACGAGTGCTATTTGCCCTGTGTATTACAATGTAGGCGCAATAGTGACTCTTCTTTCCAGAAAACTTCTCTTGCCCGTAGGACCAGAAACTGCATGTGATTCAACTCCACTTAGGAATGGGAAACAAATGCTAGCTCGACTTACAAGAAACACACTCTGCTTTTGAGAAAAGAGCACTCTTCTACTCTACAGTGTTTCCTTTGGGTTCCAAACAGTGAGCTTGCTCAGAACAAAAGAACTGTGCTTCCAACACACAGGGGCCATATCTAGTTGAACACTGCTTAGGAAACTGACAAGAACAGTAGCTCCTCTTCAGTCCAAAAACTGTACTTGCTAGGACCAGACGAGAGTGCTATTTGCACTGTGTATGGCAATGGGAGCACAATAGTGACTTTCCTTACCAGAAAAAAAACTCTTGCTCATAGGACCAAAAACTGCATGTGATTCAACTCCATTTAGGACTGGGAAACAAACGCTAGCTCACCTTACAAGAAACTCACTCTGCTTTTGAGAAAAGAGCACTCTTCTACTCTACTGTGTTTCCTAAAGTGCCAGAAGAACAGTTAGCTTGCTCAGAACAAAAGAACTGTGCTTCCTACACACAGGGGCCATATCTAGTTCAACTCTTCTTAGAAACCTGACAAGAACAGTAGCTCCTCTTCAGTCCAATACACTGTACTTGCTGGGAACAGACGTGAGTGCTATTTACACTGTGTATGGCAATGAGAGCGCAATAATGACTTTCCTTACCAGAAAACAACTCTTGCTCGTAGGACCAAATACTGCATGTGATTCAACTCCATTCAGGACTGGGATACAAACGCTAGCTCGCCTTACAAGAAACACACTCTGCTTTTGAGAAAAGAGCACTCTTCTACTGTGCTGTGATTCCTATGGGGTCTCAACAGTGAGCTTGCTCAGAAGAAAAGAACTGTGCTTCCTACACAGGGGCCATATCTAGTTCAACTCTGCTTAGGAAACTGACAAGAACAGTAGCTCCTCTTCAGTCCATAAACTGTACTTGCTAGGAAGAGACGAGAGTGCTATTTGCACTGTGTATGGCAATGGGAGTGCAATAGTGACTTTACTTACCAGAAAACAATTCTTCCTCATAGGACCAGAAACTGCATGTGATTCAACTCCATTTAGGACTGGGAAACAAACGCTAGCTCGCCTTATTTGAAACACACTCTGCTTTTGAGAAAAGAGCACTCTTCTACTGTACTGTGTTTCCTATAGGGCCAGAACAGTGAGCTTGCTCAGAACAAAAGAACTGTGCTTCCTACACACAGGGGCCATATCTAGTTCAACTCTGCTTAGGAAACAGACAAGAACAGTAGCTCCTCTTCAGTCCAAAAACTGTACTTGCTAGGAATAGACGAGAGTGCTATTTGCACTGTGTATGGCAATGGGAGCGCAGTAGTGACTTTCCTTACCAGAAAACAACTCATCCTCGTAGGACCAGAAACTGCATGTGATTCAACTCCATTTAGGACTGGAAAAGAAACGCTAGCTCCCTTACAAGAAACACACTCTGCTTTTGAGAAAAGAGCACTCTTCTACTCTACTGTGTTTCCTATAGGGCCAGAACAGTGAGCTTGCTAAGAACAAAAGAACTGTGCTTCCTACACACAGGGGCCATATCTAGTTCAACTCTGCTTCGGAAACTGAAAAGAACGGTAGCTCCTCTTCAGTCCAATACACTGTAATTTCTGGGAACAGACGCGAGTGCTATTTGCACTGTGTATGGCAATGAGAGCTCAATATTGACTTTCCTTACCAGAAAACAACTCTTGCTCGTAGGACCAAAAACTGCAGGTGATTCAACTCCATTTAGGACTGGAAAACAAACGGTAGCTCGCCTTACATGAAACACACTCTGCTTTTGAGAAAAGAGCACTCTTCTACTCTACTGTATTTCCTATAGGTCCAGAACAGTGAGCTTGCTCAGAACAAAAGAACTGTGATTCCTACACACAGGGGCCATATCTAGTTCAACTTGCTTAGAAAACTGACAAGAACAGTAGCTCCTCTTCAGTCCAATACACTCTACTTGCTGGGAACAGACGCGAGGGCTATTTGCACTGTGTATGGCAATGAGAGCTCAATAATGACTTTCCTTACCAGAAAACAACTCTTGCTCGTAAGACCAAATACTGCATGTGATTCAACTCCATTCAGGACTGGGATACAAAAGCTAGCTCGCTTACAAGAAACACACTCTGCTTTTGAGAAAAGAGCACTCTTCTACTCTGTTGTGTTTCCTATGCGGTCTGAACAGTTAGCTTGCTCAGAACAAAAGAACTGTGCTTCCTACACACACGGGCCATATCTAGTTCAACTCTGCTTAGTAAATTGACAAGAACAGTAGCTCCTCTTCAGTCCAATACACTGTACTTGCTGGGAACAGATGCGAGTGCTATTTGCACTGTTTATGGCAATGGGATCACAATAGTGACTCTTCTTACCAGAAAACAACTCTTGCTCATAAGACCAGAAACTGCATGTGATTAAACTCCATTTAAGACTGGGAAACAAACGGTAGCTCACCTTACAAGAAACACACTCTGCTTTTGAGAAAAGAGCACTCTTCTACTCGACTGTGTTTCCTATAGGGCCAGAACAGTGAGCTTGCTCAGAACAAAAGAACTGTGCTTCCTACATACACAGGGTATATCTATTTCAACTCTGCTTAGGAAACTGACAAGAACAGTAGATCCTCTTCATTCCAATACACTGTACATGCTGGGAACAGACGCGAGTGCTATTTGCACTGTGTATTGCAAAGGAGGCGCAATAGTGACTCTTCTTACCAGAAAACTTCTCTTGCTCGAAGGACCAGAAACTGCATGTGATTCAACTCCACTTAGGAATGGGAAACAAACGCTAGCTTGCCTTACAAGAAACACACTCTGCTTTTGAGAAAAGAGCACTCTTCTTCTCTACTGTGTTTCCTTTGGGTTCCAAACAGTACGCTTGCTCAGAACAAAAGAACTGTGCTTCCAACACACAATGGCCATATGTAGTTCAACTCTGCTTAGGAAACTGACAAGAATAGTAGCTCCTCATCAGTCCAAAAATTGTACTTGCTAGGAACAGACAAGAGTGCTATTTGCACTGTGTATGGCAATGGGAGCCTAATAGTGACTTTCCTTACCAGAAAACAACTCTTGCTCATAGGACCAAAAACTGCATGTGATTCAACTCCATTTAGGACTGGGAAACAAACGGTAGCTCACCTTACAAGAAACACACTCTGCTTTTGATAAAAGAGCACTGTTCTACTCTACTGTGTTTCCTATAGGGCCAGAACAGTGAGCTTGCTCAGAACAAAAGAACTGTGCTTCCTACACACACGGGCCATATCAAGTTCAACTCTGATTAGGAAACTGACAAGAAGAGTAGATCCTCTTCAGTCCAAAAACTGTACTTGCTGGGAAAAGACGCGAGTGCTATTTGCACTATTTATGACAATGGGAGCACAATAGTGACTCTTCTTACCAGAAAACAACTCTTGTTCATAGGACCAGAAACTGCATGTGATTAAACTCCATTTAAGACTGGGAAACAAACGGTAGCTCACCTTACAAGAAACACACTCTGCTTTTGAAAAAAGAGCACTCTTCTACTCTACTGTGTTTCCTATAGGGCCAGAACAGTGAGCTTGCTCAGAACAAAAGAACTGTGCTTCCTACATACACAGGGCATATCTATTTCAACTCTGCTGAAGAAACTGACAAGAACAGTAGATCCTCTTCATTCCAATACACTGTACATGCTGGGAACAGACGAGAGTGCTAGTTGCCCTGTGTATTACAAAGGAGGCACAATAGTGACTCTTCTTACCAGAAAACTTCTCTTGCTCATAGGACCAGAAACTGCATGTGATTCAACTCCACTTAGGAATGGGAAACAAACGCTAGCTCGCCTTACAAGAAACACACTCTGCTTTTGAGAAAACAGTACTCTTCTACTCTGCTGTGTTTCCTATGGGGTCTGAAAAGTGAGCTTGCTCAGAACAAAAGTACTGTGTTTCCTACACACACGGGCCATATCTAGTTCAACTCTGCTTAGGAAAGTGACAAGAACAGTAGCTCCTCTTCAGTCCAATACACTGTACTTGCTGGGAACAGACACAAGTGCTCTTTGCACTTTTCATGGCAATGGGAGCACTATAGTGACTCTTCTTACCAGAAAACAACTCTTGCTCATAGGACCAGAAACTGCATGTGATTAAACTCCATTTAAGACTGGGAAACAAACGGTAGCTCATCTTACAAGAAACACACTCTGCTTTTGAGAAAAGAGCACTCTTCTACTCTACTGTGTTTCCTACAGGGCAAGAACAGTGAGCTTTCTCAGAACAAAAGAACTGTGCTTCCTACATACACAGGGCATATCTATTTCAACTCTGCTTAGGAAACTGACAAGAACAGTAGATCGTCTTCATTCCAATACACTGTACATGCTGGGAACAGACACGAGAGCTATTTGCCCTGTGTATTAAAATGTAGGCGCAATAGTGACTCTTCTTACCAGAAAACTTCTCTTGCTCGTAGGACCAGAAACTGCATGTGATTCAACTCCACTTAGGAATGGGAAACAAACGCTAGCTCGACTTACAAGAAACACACTCAGCTTTTGAGAAAAGAGCACTCTTCTACTCTACTGTGTTTCCTTTGGGTTCCAAACAGTGAGCTTGCTCAGAACAAAAGAACTGTGCTTCCAACACACAGGGGCCATATCTAGTTGAACTCTGCTTAGGAAACTAACAAGAACAGTAGCTCCTCTTCAGTCCAAAAACTGTACTTGCTAGGAAAGGACGAGAGTGCTATTTACACTGTGTATGGCAATGGGAGCGCAATAGTGACTTTCCTTACCAGAAAACAACTCTTGCTCGTAGGACCAAAAACTGCATGTGATTCAACTCCATTTAGGACTGGGAAACAAACGCTAGCTCGCCTTACAAGAAACTCACTCTGCTTTTGAGAAAAGAGCACTCTTCTACTCTACTTTGTTTCCTATAGTGCCCGAAGAACAGTTAGCTTGCTCAGAACAAAAGAACTGTGCTTCCTACACACAGGAGCCATATCTAGTTCAACTCTGCTTAGGAAACTGACAAGAACAGTAGCTCCTCTTCAGTGCAATACACTGTACTTGCTGGGAACTGACAGGAGTGCTATTTGCACTGTGTATGGCAATGGGGAGCACAATAGTGACTCTTCTTACCAGAAAACAATTCTTCCTCATAGGACCAGAAACTGCATGTGATTCAACTCCATTTAGGACTGGGAAACAAACGCCAGCTCAGCTTACAAGAAACACACTCTGCTTTTGAGAAAAGAGTACTCTTCTATTCTACTGTGTTTCCTATGGGTTCCGAACAGTGAGCTTGCTCAGAACAAAAGAACTGTGCTTCCAACACACAGGGGCCATATCTAGTTCAACTCTGCTTAGGAAACTGACAAGATCAGTAGCTCCTCTTCAGTCAAAAAACTGTACTTCTTAGGAACAGATGTGAGTGCTATTTGCACTGTGTATGGTAATGGGAGCGCAATAGTGACTTTCCTTACCAGAAAACAACTCTTGCTCGTAGGACTAAAAACTGCATGTGATTCAACTGAATTTAGGACTGGAAAACAAACGCTAGTTCGCCATACAGGAAACACACTCTGCTTTTGAGAAAAAAGGACTCTTCTACTCTACTGTGTTTCCTATGGGCTGCAAACAGTGAGCTTGCTCAGAACAAAAGAACTGTGCTTCCTACACACGGGCCATATAGAGTTCAACTCTGCTTAGGAAATTTACAAGAACAGTAGCTCCTCTTCAGTCCAAAAACTGTACTTGCTAGGAACAGACGAGAGTGCTATTTGCACTGTGTATGGCAATGGGAGCGCAAGAGTGACTCTTCTTACCAGAAAACAATTCTTCCTCGTAGGACCAGAAACTGCATGTGATTCAACTCCGTTTAGGACTGGAAAACAAACGCTAGCTCGCCTTACATGAAACACACTCTGCTTTTGAGAAAAGAGCACTCTTCTACTCTACTGTGTATCCTATAGTGCAAGAAGAACAGTTAGCTTGCTCAGAACAAAAGAACTGTGCTTCCTACAAACAGCGGCCATATCTAGTTCAACTCTGCTTAGGAAACTGACAAGAACAGTAGCTCCTCTTCAGTCCAATACACTCTACTTGCTAGGAACAGACGCGAGTGTTATTTGCACTGTGTATAGCAATGAGAGCTCAATAATCACTTTCCTTACCAGAAAACAACTCTTGCTCGTAAGACCAAATACTGCATGTGATTCAACTCCATTCAGGACTGGGATACAAACGCTAGCTTGCCTTATAAGATACACACTCTGCTTTTGAAAAAAGAGCACTCTTCTACTCTGCTGTGTTTCTTATGGGGTCTGAACAGTGAGCTTGCTCAGAACAAAAGAACTGTGCTTCCTACACACACGGGCCGTATCTAGTTCAACTCTGCTTAGGAAACTGACAAGAACAGTAGCTCCTCTTCAGTCCAGTACACTGTACTTGCTGGGAACAGACGCGAGTGCTATTTGCACTGTTTATGGCAATGGGAGCACTATAGTGACTCTTCTTACCAGAAAACAACTCTTGCTCATAGGACCAGAAAATGCATGTGATTAAACTCCATTTAAGACTGGGAAACAAACCTTAGCTCATCTTACAAGAAACACACTCTGCTTTTCAGAAAAGAGCACTCTTCTACTCTACTCTGTTTCCTACAGGGCCAGAACAGTGAGCTTTCTCAGAACAAAAGAACTGTGCTTCCTACATACACAGGTCATATCTATTTCAACTCTGCTTAGGAAACTGACAAGAACAGTAGATCCTCTTCATTCCAATACACTGTACATGCTGGGAACAGACACGAGTGCCATTTGCCCTGTGTATTACAAAGGAGGCGCAATAGTGACTCTTCTTACCAGGAAACTTCTCTTGCTCGTAGGACCAGAAACTGCATGGGATCCAACTCCACTTAGGAATGGGAAACAAACGCTAGCTCGCCTTACAAGAAACACACTCTGCTTTTGAGAAAAGAGCACTCTTCTACTCTACTGTGTTTCCTTTGGGTTCCAAACAGTGAGCTTGCTCAGAACAAAAGAACTGTGCTTCCTACACACAGGGTCCATATCTAGTTCAACTCTGCTTAGGAACCTGACAAGAACAGTAGCTCCTCTTCATTCCAATACACTGTAATTGCTGGGAACTGACGGGAGTGCTATTTGCACTGTGTATGGCAATGGGGAGCACAATAGTGACTCTTCTTACCAGAAAACAATTCTTCATCATAGGACCAGAAACTGCATGTGATTAAACTCCATTTAAGACTGGGAAACAAACAGTAGCTCATCTTACAAGAAACACACTCTGCTTTTGAGAAAAGAGCACTCTTCTACTCTACTGTGTTTCCTATAGGGCCAGAACAGTGAGCTTTCTCAGAACAAAACAACTGTGCTTCCTACACACAGGGGCCATATCTAGTTCAACTCTGCTTAGGAAACTGACAAGAACAGTAGCTCCTCTTCAGTCCAATACACTGTACTTGCTGGGAACAGACGCGAGTGCTATTTGCTCTGTGTATGGCAATGGGAGCGCAATAGTGACTCTTCTTACCAGAAAACAATTCTTCCTCGTAGGACCAGAAACTGCATGTGATTCAACTCCATTTAGGACTGGGATACAAACGCTAGCTCGCCTTACAAGAAACACACTCTGCTTTAGAGAAAAGAGCACTCTTCTACTCTGCTGTGTTTCCTATGGGGTCTGAACAGTGAGCTTGCTCAGAACAAAAGAACTGTGCTTCCTACACACACGGGCCAAATCTAGTTCAACTCTGCTTAGGAAACTGACAAGAACAGTAGCTCCTCTTCAGTCCAATACACTGTACTTGCTGGGAACAGACGCGAGTGCTATTTGCACTGTTTATGGCAATGGGAGCACTATAGTGACTCTTCTTATCAGAAAACAACTCTTGCTCATAGGACCAGAAATTGCATGTGATTAAACTCCATTTAAGACTGGGAAACAAACGGTAGCTCATCTTACAAGAAACACACTCTGCTTTTGAGAAAAGAGCACTCTTCTACTCTACTGTGTTTCCTACAGGGCAAGAACAGTGAGCTTTCTCAGAACAAAAGAACTGTGCTTCCTACATGCACAGGTCATATCTATTTCAACTCTGCTTAGGAAACTGACAAGAACAGTAGATCCTCTTCATTCCAATACACTGTACATGCTGGGAACAGACACGAGTGCTATTTGCCCTGTGTATTACAATGTAGGCGCAATAGTGACTCTTCTTACCAGAAAACTTCTCTTGCTCGTAGGACCAGAAACTGCATGTGATTCAACTCCACTTAGGAATGGGAAACAAATGCTAGCTCGCCTTACAAGAAACACACTCTGCTTTTGAGAATAGAGCACTCTTCTACTCTACTGTATTTCCTTTAGGTTCCAAACAGTGAGCTTTCTCAGAACAAAAGAACTGTGCTTCCAACACACAGGGGCCATATCTAGTTGAACTCTGCTTAGGAAACTGACAAGAACAGTAGCTCCTCTTCAGTCCAAAAACTGTACTTGCTAGGAATAGACGAGAGTGCTCTTTGCACTGTGTATGGCAATGGGAGCACAACAGTGACTTTCCTTACCAGAAAACAACTCTTGCTCATAGGACCAAACACTGCATGTGATTCAAATCCATTTAGGACTTGGAAACAAACGCTAGCTCGCCTTACAAGAAACTCACTATGCTTTTGGGAAAAGAGCACTCTTCTACTCTACTGTGTTTCCTATAGGGCCAGAACAGTGAGCTTGCTCAGAACAAAAGAACTGTGCTTCCTACACACAGGGGCCATATCTAGTTCAACTCTGGTTAGGAAACTGACAAGAACAGTAGCTCCTCTTCAGTCCAATACACTCTACTTGCTGGGAACAGACGCGAGGGCTATTTGCACTGTGTATGGCAATGAGAGCTCAATAATGACTTTCCTTACCAGAAAACATCTCTTGCTCGTAGGACCAAATACTGCATGTGATTCAACTCCATTCACGACTGGGATACAAACTCTAGCTCGCCTTACAAGAAACACACTCTGCTTTTGAGAAAAGAGCACTCTTCTACTCTGTTGTGTTTCCTATGCGGTCTGAACAGTGAGCTTGCTCAGAACAAAAGAACTGTGCTTCCTACACACAGGGGCCATATCTAGTTCAACTCTGCTTAGGAAACTGACAAGAACAGTAGCTCCTCTTCAGTCCAATACACAGTACTTGCTGGGAACAGACGCAAGTGCTATTTGCACTGTGTATCACAATGGGAGCACAATAGTGACTCTTCTTACTAGAAAACAATTCTTCCTCGTAGGACCAGAAACTGCATGTGATTCAACTCCATTTAGGACTGGGAAACAAACGCTAGCTCGCCTTACATGAAACACACTCTACTTTTGAGAAAAGAGCAGTCATCTACTCTACTGTGTTTCCTATAGGGCCAGAACAGTGAGCTTTCTCAGAACAAAAGAACTGTGCTTCCTACACACAGGGGCCATATCTAGTTCAACTCTGCTTAGGAAACTGACAAGAACAGTAGCTCCTCTTCAGTCCAATACACTCTACTTGCTGGGAACAGACGCGAGTGCAGTTTGCACTGTGTATGGCAATGAGAGCTCAATAATGACTTTCCTTACCAGAAAACAACTCTTGCTCGTAGGACCAAATACTGCATGTGATTCAACTCCATTCAGGACTGGGATACAAACGCTAGCTCGCCTTACAAGAAACACACTCTGCTTTTGAGAAAAGAGCACTCTTCTTCTCTGCTGTGTTTCCTATGGGGTCTGAACAGTGAGCTTGCTCAGAACAAAAGAACTGTGCTTCCAACACACGGGCCACATCTAGTTCAACTCTGCTTAGGAAACTGACAAGAACAGTAGCTCCTCCTCAGTCCAATACACTGTACTTGCTGGGAACAGACGCGAGTGCTATTTTCACTGTTTATGTCAATGGGAGCAATAGTGACTCTTCTTACCAGAAAACAACTCTTGCTCATAGGACCAGAAACTGCATGTGATTAAACTCCATTTAAGACTGGGAAACAAACGGTCGCTCATCTTACAAGAAACACACTTTGCTTTTGAGAAAAGAGCACTCTTCTACTGTACTGTGTTTCCTACAGGGCCAGAACAGTGAGATTTCTCAGAACAAAAGAACTGTGCTTCCTACATACACAGGGCATATCTATTTCAACTCTGCTTAGGAAACTGACAAGAACAGTAGCTCCTCTTCATTCCAATACACTGTACATGCCTGGAACAGACACGAGTGCTATTTGCCCTGTTTATTACAATGTAGGCGCAATAGTGACTCTTCTTTCCAGAAAACTTCTCTTGCCCGTAGGACCAGAAACTGCATGTGATTCAACTCCACTTAGGAATGGGAAACAAATGCTAGCTCGACTTACAAGAAACACACTCTGCTTTTAGAAAAGAGCACTCTTCTACTCTACTGTGTTTCCTTTGGGTTCCAAACAGTGAGCTTGCTCAGAACAAAAGAACTGTGCTTCCAACACACAGGGGCCATATCTAGTTGAACACTGCTTAGGAAACTGACAAGAACAGTAGCTCCTCTTCAGTCCAAAAACTGTACTTGCTAGGAACAGACGAGAGTGCTATTTGCACTGTGTATGGCAATGGGAGCACAATAGTGACTTTCCTTACCAGAAAAAAAACTCTTGCTCATAGGACCAAAAACTGCATGTGATTCAACTCCATTTAGGACTGGGAAACAAACGCTAGCTCGCCTTACAAGAAACTCACTCTGCTTTTGAGAAAAGAGCACTCTTCTACTCTACTGTGTTTCCTATAGTGCCCGAAGAACAGTTAGCTTGCTCAGAACAAAAGAACTGTGCTTCCTACACACAGGGGCCATATCTAGTTCAACTCTGCTTAGGAAACTGACAAGAACAGTAGCTCCTCTTCAGTGCAATACACTGTACTTGCTGGGAACTGACAGGAGTGCTACTTGCACTGTGTATGGCAATGGGGAGCACAATAGTGACTCTTCTTACCAGAAAACAATTCTTCCTCATAGGACCAGAAACTGCATGTGATTCAACTCCATTTAGGACTGGGAAACAAACGCCAGCTCAGCTTACAAGAAACACACTCTGCTTTTGAGAAAAGAGTACTCTTCTATTCTACTGTGTTTCCTATGGGTTCCGAACAGTGAGCTTGCTCAGAACAAAAGAACTGTGCTTCCAACACACAGGGGCCATATCTAGTTCAACTCTGCTTAGGAAACTGACAAGATCAGTAGCTCCTCTTCAGTCAAAAAACTGTACTTCTTAGGAACAGATGTGAGTGCTATTTGCACTGTGTATGGTAATGGGAGCGCAATAGTGACTTTCCTTACCAGAAAACAACTCTTGCTCGTAGGACTAAAAACTGCATGTGATTCAACTGAATTTAGGACTGGAAAACAAACGCTAGTTCGCCATACAGGAAACACACTCTGCTTTTGAGAAAAGAGCACTCTTCTACTCTACTGTGTTTCCTATGGGCTCCAAACAGTGAGCTTGCTCAGAACAAAAGAACTGTGCTTCCTACACACGGGCCATATCTAGTTCAACTCTGCTTAGGAAATTTACAAGAACAGTAGCTCCTCTTCAGTCCAAAAACTGTACTTGCTGGGAACAGACGAGAGTGCTATTTGCACTGTGTCTGGCAATGGGAGCGCAATAGTGACTCTTCTTACCAGAAAACAATTCTTCCTCGTAGGACCAGAAACTGCATGTGATTCAACTCCGTTTAGGACTGGAAAACAAACGCTAGCTCGCCTTACATGAAACACACTCTGCTTTTGAGAAAAGAGCACTCTTCTACTCTACTGTGTTTCCTATAGGGCCAGAACAGTGAGCTTGCTCAGAACAAAAGAACTGTGCTTCCTACAAACAGCAGCCATACCTAGTTCAACTCTGCTTAGGAAACTGACAAGAACAGTAGCTCCTCTTCAGTCCAATACACTCTACTTGCTAGGAACAGACGCGAGTGCTATTTGCACTGTGTATAGCAATGAGAGCTCAATAATCACTTTCCTTACCAGAAAACAACTCTTGCTCGTAAGACCAAATACTGCATGTGATTCAACTCCATTCAGGACTGTGATGCAAACGCTAGCTTGCCTTATAAGATACACACTCTGCTTTTGAAAAAAGAGCACTCTTCTACTCTGCTGTGTTTCTTATGGGGTCTGAACAGTGAGCTTGCTCAGAACAAAAGAACTGTGCTTCGTACACACACGGGCCGTATCTAGTTCAACTCTGCTTAGGAAACTGACAAGAACAGTAGCTCCTCTTCAGTCCAATACACTGTACTTGCTGGGAACAGACGCGAGTGCTATTTGCACTGTTTATGGCAATGGGAGCACTATAGTGACTCTTCTTACCAGAAAACAACTCTTGCTCATAGGACCAGAAACTGCATGTGATTAAACTCCCTTTAAGACTGGGAAACAAACCTTAGCTCATCTTACAAGAAACACACTCTGCTTTTCAGAAAAGAGCACTCTTCTACTCTACTCTGTTTCCTACAGGGCCAGAACAGTGAGCTTTCTCAGAACAAAAGAACTGTGCTTCCTACATACACAGGTCATATCTATTTCAACTCTGCATAGGAAACTGACAAGAACAGTAGATCCTCTTCATTCTAATACACTGTACATGCTGGGAACAGACACGAGTGCCATTTGCCCTGTGTATTACAAAGGAGGCGCAATAGTGACTCTTCTTACCAGGAAACTTCTCTTGCTCGTAGGACCAGAAACTGCATGGGATTCAACTCCACTTAGGAATGGGAAACAAACGCTAGCTCGCCTTACAAGAAACACACTCTGCTTTTGAGAAAAGAGCACTCTTCTACTCTACTGTGTTTCCTTTGGGTTCCAAACAGTGAGCTTGCTCAGAACAAAAGAACTGTGCTTCCTACACACAGGGTCCATATCTAGTTCAACTCTGCTTAGGAACCTGACAAGAACAGTAGCTCCTCTTCATTCCAATACACTGTAATTGCTGGGAACTGACGGGAGTGCTATTTGCACTGTGTATGGCAATGGGGAGCACAATAGTGACTCTTCTTACCAGAAAACAATTCTTCCTCATAGGACCAGAAACTGCATGTGATTAAACTCCATTTAAGACTGGGAAACAAACAGTAGCTCATCTTACAAGAAACACACTCTGCTTTTGAGAAAAGAGCACTCTTCTACTCTACTGTGTTTCCTATAGGGCCAGAACAGTGAGCTTTCTCAGAACAAAACAACTGTGCTTCCTACACACAGGGGCCATATCTAGTTCAACTCTGCTTAGGAAACTGACAAGAACAGTAGCTCCTCTTCAGTCCAATACACTGTACTTGCTGGGAACAGACGCGAGTGCTATTTGCTCTGTGTATGGCAATGGGAGCGCAATAGTGACTCTTCTTACCAGAAAACAATTCTTCCTCGTAGGACCAGAAACTGCATGTGATTCAACTCCATTTAGGACTGGGATACAAACGCTAGCTCGCCTTACAAGAAACACACTCTGCTTTAGAGAAAAGAGCACTCTTCTACTCTGCTGTGTTTCCTATGGGGTCTGAACAGTGAGCTTGCTCAGAACAAAAGAACTGTGCTTCCTACACACACGGGCCATATCTAGTTCAACTCTGCTTAGGAAACTGACAAGAACAGTAGCTCCTCTTCAGTCCAATACACTGTACTTGCTGGGAACAGACGCGAGTGCTATTTGCACTGTTTATGGCAATGGGAGCACTATAGTGACTCTTCTTATCAGAAAACAACTCTTGCTCATAGGACCAGAAATTGCATGTGATTAAACTCCATTTAAGACTGGGAAACAAACGGTAGCTCATCTTACAAGAAACACACTCTGCTTTTGAGAAAAGAGCACTCTTCTACTCTACTGTGTTTCCTACAGGGCAAGAACAGTGAGCTTTCTCAGAACAAAAGAACTGTGCTTCCTACATGCACAGGTCATATCTATTTCAACTCTGCTTAGGAAACTGACAAGAACAGTAGATCCTCTTCATTCCAATACACTGTACATGCTGGGAACAGACACGAGTGCTATTTGCCCTGTGTATTACAATGTAGGCGCAATATTGACTCTTCTTACCAGAAAACTTCTCTTGCTCGTAGGACCAGAAACTGCATGTGATTCAACTCCACTTAGGAATGGGAAACAAATGCTAGCTCACCTTACAAGAAACACACTCTGCTTTTGAGAATAGAGCACTCTTCTACTCTACTGTATTTCCTTTAGGTTGCAAACAGTGAGCTTTCTCAGAACAAAAGAACTGTGCTTCCAACACACAGGGGCCATATCTAGTTGAACTCTGCTTAGGAAACTGACAAGAACAGTAGCTCCTCTTCAGTCCAAAAACTGTACTTGCTAGGAATAGACGAGAGTGCTATTTGCACTGTGTATGGCAATGGGAGCACAACAGTGACTTTCCTTACCAGAAAACAACTCTTGCTCATAGGACCAAACACTGCATGTGATACAAATCCATTTAGGACTTGGAAACAAACGCTAGCTCGCCTTACAAGAAACTCACTCTGCTTTTGAGAAAAGAGCACTCTTCTACTCTACTGTGTTTCCTATAGGGCCAGAACAGTGAGCTTGCTCAGAACAAAAGAACTGTGCTTCCTACACACACGGGCCATATCTAGTTCAACTCTGCTTAGGAAAGTGACAAGAACAGTAGCTCCTCTTCAGTCCAATACACTGTAATTGCTGGGAACAGATGCGAGTGCTATTTGCACTGTGTATGGCAATGAGAGCTCAATATTGACTTTCCTTACCAGAAAACAACTCTTGCTCGTAGGACAAAAAACTGCAGGTGATTCAACTCCATTTAGGACTGGGAAACAAACGGCAGCTCGCCTTACATGAAACACACTCTGCTTTTGAGAAAAGAGCACTCTTCTACTCTACTGTGGTTCCTATAGGGCTAGAACAGTGAGCTTGCTCAGAACAAAAGAACTGTGCTTCCTACACACAGGGGCCATATCTAGTTCAACTCTGCTTAGGAAACTGACAAGAACAGTAGCTCCTCTTCAGTCCAATACACTCTACTTGCTGGGAACAGACGCGAGGGCTATTTGCACTGTGTATGGCAATGAGAGCTCAATAATGACTTTCCTTACCAGAAAACATCTCTTGCTCGTAGGACCAAATACTGCATGTGATTCAACTCCATTCAGGACTGGGATATGAACTCTAGCTCGCCTTACAAGAAACACACTCTGTTTTTGAGAAAAGAGCACTCTTCTACTCTACTTTGTTTCCTATAGTGCCCGAAGAACAGTTAGCTTGCTCAGAACAAAAGAACTGTGCTTCCTACACACAGGGGCCATATCTAGTTCAACTCTGCTTAGAAAACTGACAAGAACAGTAGCTCCTCTTCAGTGCAATACACTGTACTTGCTGGGAACTGACGGGAGTGCTATTTGCACTGTGTATGGCAATGGGGAGCACAATAATGACTCTTCTTACCAGAAAACAATTCTTCCTCATAGGACCTGAAACTGCATGTGATTCAACTCCATTTAGGACTGGGAAACAAACGCTAGCTCAGCTTACAAGAAACACACTCTGCTTTTGAGAAAAGAGTACTCTTCTATTCTACTGTGTTTCCTATGGGTTCCGAACAGTGAGCTTGCTCAGAACAAAAGAACTGTGCTTCCAACACACAGTGGCCATATCTAGTTCAACTCTGCTTAGGAAACTGACAAGATCAGTAGCTCCTCTTCAGTCAAAAAACTGTACTTCTTAGGAACAGATGTGCGTGCTATTTGCACTGTGTATGGTAATGGGAGCGCAATAGTGACTTTCCTTACCAGAAAACAACTCTCGCTCGTAGGACTAAAAACTGCATGTGATTCAACTGAATTTAGGACTGGAAAACAAACGCTAGTTCGCCATACAGGAAACACACTCTGCTTTTGAGAAAAAAGCAGTCTCCTACTCTACTGTGTTTCCTATGGGCTCCAAACAGTGAGCTTGCTCAGAACAAAAGAACTGTGCTTCCTACACACGGGCCATATCTAGTTCAACTCTGCTTAGGAAATTTACAAGAACAGTAGCTCCTCTTCAGTCCAAAAACTGTACTTGCTAAGAACAGACGAGAGTGCTATTTGCACTGTGTATGGCAATGGGAGCGCAATAGTGACTCTTCTTACCAGAAAACAATTCTTCCTCGTAGGACCAGAAACTGCATGTGATTCAACTCCGTTTAGGACTTGAAAACAAACGCTAGCTCGCCTTACAAGAACCTCACTCTGCTTTTGAGAAAAGAGCACTCTTCTACACTACTGTGTTTCCTATAGTGCCAGAAGAACAGTTAGCTTGCTCAGAACAAAAGAACTGTGCTTCCTACACACAGGGGCCATATCTAGTTCAACTCTGCTTAGGAAACTGACAAGAACAGTAGCTCCTCTTCAGTCCAATACACTCTACTTGCTGGGAACAGACGCGAGTGCTATTTGCACTGTGTATTGCAATGAGAGCTCAAAAATTACTTTCCTTACCAGAAAACAACTCTTGCTCGTCGGACCAAATACTGCATGTGATTCAACTCCATTCAGGAATGGGATACAAACGCTAGCTCGCCTTACAAGTAACACACTCTGCTTTTGAGAAAAGAGCACTCTTCTACTCTGCTGTGTTTCCTATGGGGTCTGAACAGTGAGCTTGCTCAGAATAAAAGAACTGTGCTTCCTACACACGCGGGCCATATCTAGTTCAACTCTGCTTAGGAAACTGACAAAAACAGTAGCTCCTCTTCAGTCCAATACACTGTACTTGCTGGGAACAGACGCAAGTGCTATTTGCACTTTTTATGGCAATGGCAGCACTATAGTGACTCTTCTTACCAGAAAACAACTCTTGCTCATAGTCCCAGAAACTGCATGTGATTAAACTCCATTTAAGACTGGGAAACAAACGGTAGCTCATCTTACAAGAAACACACTCTGCTTTTGAGAAAAGAGCACTCTTCTACTCTACTGTGTTTCCTACAGGGCCAGAACAGTGAGCTTTCTCAGAACAAAAGGACTGTGCTTCCTACATACACAGGGCATATCTATTTCAACTCTGCTTAGGAAACTGACAAGAACAGTAGATCGTCTTCATTCCAATACACTGTACATGCTGGGAACAGTCACGAGTGCTATTTGCCCTGTGTATTACAATGTAGGCGCAATAGTGACTCTTCTTACCAGAAAACTTCTCTTGCTCGTAGGACCAGAAACTGCATGTGATTCAACTCCACTTAGGAATGGGATACAAACGCTAGCTCGACTTACAAGAAACACACTCTGCTTTTGAGAAAAGAGCACTCTTCTACTCTACTGTGGTTCCTTTGGGTTCCAAACAGTGAGCTTGCTCAGAACAAAAGAACTGTGCTTCCAACACACAGGGGCCATATCTAGTTGAACTCTGCTTAGGAAACTAACAAGAACAGTAGCTCCTCTTCAATCCAAAAACTGTACTTGCTAGGAACAGACGAGAGTGCTATTTGCACTGTGTATGGCAATGGGAGCCCAATAGTGACTTTCCTTACCAGAAAACAACTCTTGCTCGTAGGACTAAAAACTGCATTTGATTCAACTGAATTTAGGACTGGAAAACAAACGCTAGTTCGCCATACAGGAAACACACTCTGCTTTTGAGAAAAAAGCATGCTTCTACTCTACTGTGTTTCCTATGGGCTCCAAAGAGTGAGCTTGCTCAGAACAAAAGAACTGTGCTTCCTACACAGGGGCCATATCTAGTTCAACTCTGCTTAGGAAATTTACAAGAACAGTAGCTCCTCTTCAGTCCAATACACTGTACTTGCAGGGAACAGACGGGAGTGCTATTTGCACTGTGTATGGCAATGGGAGCACAATAGTGACTCTTCTTACCAGAAAAAAAATTCTTCCTCATAGGATCAGAAACTGCATGTGATTCAACTCCATTTAGGACTGGGAAACAAACGCAAGCTTGCCTTTCATGAAACACACTCTGCTTTTGAGAAAAGAGCACTCTTCTAATCTACTGTGTTTCTTATAGGGCCAGAACAGTGAGCTTGCTCAGAACAAAAGAACTGTGCTTCCTACACACAGGGGCCATATCTGGTTCAACTCTGCTTAGGAAAGTGACAAGAACAGTAGCTCCTCTTCAGTCCAAAAACTGTACTTGCTAGGAACAGACGAGAGTGCTATTTGCACTGTGTATGGCAATGGGAGCGCAATAGTGACTCTTCTTACCAGAAAACAATTCTTCCTCGTAGGACCAGAAACTGCATGTGATTCAACTCCATTTAGGACTGGAAAACAAACGCTAGCTCGCCTTACATGAAACACACTCTGCTTTTGAGAAAAGAGCACTCTTCTACTCTACTGTGTTTCCTATAGGGCCAGAACAGTGAGCTTGCTCAGAACAAAAGAACTGTGCTTCCTACACACAGGGGCCATATCTAGTTCAACTCTGCTTAGGAAACTGACAAGAACAGTAGCTCCTCTTCAGTCCAATACACTCTACTTGCTGGGAACAGACGCGAGTGCAGTTTGCACTGTGTATGGCAATGAGAGCTCAATAATGACTTTCCTTACCAGAAAACAACTCTTGCTCATAGGACCAAATACTGCATGTGATTCAACTCCATTCAGGACTGGGATACAAACGCTAGCTCGCCTTACAAGAAACACACTCTGCTTTTGAGAAAAGAGCACTCTTCTTCTCTGCTGTGTTTCCTATGGGGTCTGAACAGTGAGCTTGCTCAGAACAAAAGAACTGTGCTTCCAACACACGGGCCACATCTAGTTCAACTCTGCTTAGGAAACTGACAAGAACAGTAGCTCCTCTTCAGTCCAATACACTGTACTTGCTGGGAACAGACGCGAGTGCTATTTTCACTGTTTATGGCAATGGGAGCAATAGTGACTCTTCTTACCAGAAAACAACTCTTGCTCATAGGACCAGAAACTGCATGTGATTAAACTCCATTTAAGACTGGGAAACAAACGGTAGCTCACCTTACAAGAAACACACTTTGCTTTTGAGAAAAGAGCACTCTTCTACTGTACTGTGTTTCCTACAGGGCCAGAACAGTGAGATTTCTCAGAACAAAAGAACTGTGCTTCCTACATACACAGGGTATATCTATTTCAACTCTGCTTAGGAAACTGACAAGAACAGTAGATCCTCTTCATTCCAATACACTGTACATGCTGGGAACAGACGCAAGTGCTATTTGCACTGTGTATTGCAAAGGAGGCGCAATAGTGACTCTTCTTACCAGAAAACTTCTCTTGCTCGAAGGACCAGAAACTGCATGTGATTCAACTCCACTTAGGAATGGGAAACAAACGCTAGCTTGCCTTACAAGAAACACACTCTGCTTTTGAGAAAAGAGCACTATTCTTCTCTACTGTGTTTCCTTTGGGTTCCAAACAGTACGCTTGCTAGAACAAAAGAACTGTGCTTCCAACACAGAATGGCCATATGTAGTTCAACTCTGCTTAGGAAACTGACAAGAATAGTAGCTCCTCATCAGTCCAAAAATTGTACTTGCTAGGAACAGACGAGAGTGCTATTTGCACTGTGTATGGCAATGGGAGCGTAATAGTGACTTTCCTTACCAGAAAACAACTCTTGCTCATAGGACCAAAAACTGCATGTGATTCAACTCCATTTAGGACTGGGAAACAAACGGTAGCTCACCTTACAAGAAACACACTCTGCTTTTGATAAAAGAGCACTGTTCTACTCTACTGTGTTTCCTATAGGGCCAGAACAGTGAGCTTGCTCAGAAAAAAGAACTGTGCTTCCTACACACACGGGCCATATCAAGTTCAACTCTGATTAGGAAACTGACAAGAAGAGTAGATCCTCTTCAGTCCAAAAACTGTACTTGCTGGGAAAAGACGCGAGTGCTATTTGCACTATTTATGACAATGGGAGCACAATAGTGACTCTTCTTACCAGAAAACAACTCTTGTTCATAGGACCAGAAACTGCATGTGATTAAACTCCATTTAAGACTGGGAAACAAACGGTAGCTCACCTTACAAGAAACACACTCTGCTTTTGAAAAAAGAGCACTCTTCTACTCTACTGTGTTTCCTATAGGGCCAGAACAGTGAGCTTGCTCAGAACAAAAGAACTGTGCTTCCTACATATACAGGGCATATCTATTTCAACTCTGCTGAAGAAACTGACAAGAACAGTAGATCCTCTTCATTCCAATACACTGTACATGCTGGGAACAGACGAGAGTGCTAGTTGCCCTGTGTATTACAAAGGAGGCACAATAGTGACTCTTCTTACCAGAAAACTTCTCTTGCTCATAGGACCAGAAACTGCATGTGATTCAACTCCACTTAGGAATGGGAAACAAACGCTAGCTTGCCTTACAAGAAACACACTCTGCTTTTGAGAAAAGAGCACTATTCTACTCTACTGTGTTTCCTTTGGGTTCCAAACAGTGAGCTTGCTCAGAACAAAAGAACTGTGCTTCCAACACACAGGGGCCATATCTAATTCAGCTCTGCTTAGGAAACTGACAAGAACAGTAGCTCCTCTTCAGTCCAAAAACTGTACTTGCTATGAATACACGAGAGTGCTATTTGCACTGTGTATTGCAATGGGAGCACAATAGTGACTCTTCTTTCCAGAAAACAAGTCTTCTTCATAGGACCATAAACTGCATGTGATTCAACTCCATTTAGGACTGGGAAACAAATGCTAGCTCGCCTTACATGAAACACACTCTGCTTTTGAGAAAAGAGCACTATTCTACTCTACTGTGTTTCCTATAGGGCCAGAACAGTGAGCTTGCTCAGAACAAAAGAACTGTGCTTCCTACACACACGGGCCATATCAAGTTCAACTCTGCTTAGGAAACTGACAAGAACAGTAGCTCCTCTTCAGTCCAATACACTGTACTTGCTGGGAACAGACGCGAGTGCTATTTGCACTGTATATGGCAATGGTAGCACAATAGTGACTCTTCTTACCAGAAAAAAACTCTTGCTCATAGGACCAGAAACTGCATGTGATTCAACTCCACTTAGGAATGGGAAACAAATGCTAGCTCGACTTACAAGAAACACACTCTGCTTTTGAGAAAAGAGCACTCTTCTACTCTACTGTGTTTCCTTTGGGTTCCAAACAGTGAGCTTGCTCAGAACAAAAGAACTGTGCTTCCAACACACAGGGGCCATATCTAGTTGAACACTGCTTAGGAAACTGACAAGAACAGTAGCTCCTCTTCAGTCCAAAAACTGTACTTGCTAGGAACAGACGAGAGTGCTATTTGCACTGTGTATGGCAATCGGAGCACATTAGTGACTTTCCTTACCAGAAAAAAACTCTTGCTCATAGGACCAAAAACTGCATGTGATTCAACTCCATTTAGGACTGGGAAACAAACGCTAGCTCGCCTTACAAGAAACTCACTCTGCTTTTGAGAAAAGAGCACTCTTCTACTCTACTGTGTTTCCTAAAGTGCCAGAAGAACAGTTAGCTTGCTCAGAACAAAAGAACTGTGCTTCCTACACACAGGGGCCATATCTAGTTCAACTCTTCTTAGAAACCTGACAAGAACAGTAGCTCCTCTTCAGTCCAATACACTGTAATTGCTGGGAACAGACGTGAGTGCTATTTACACTGTGTATGGCAATGAGAGCGCAATAATGACTTTCCTTACCAGAAAACAACTCTTGCTCGTAGGACCAAATACTGCATGTGATTCAACTCCATTCAGGACTGGGATACAAACGCTAGCTCGCCTTACAAAAACACACTCTGCTTTTGAGAAAAGAGCACTCTTCTACTGTGCTGTGATTCCTATGGGGTCTCAACAGTGAGCTTGCTCAGAAGAAAAGAACTGTGCTTCCTACACAGGGGCCATATCTAGTTCAACTCTGCTTAGGAAACTGACAAGAACAGTAGCTCTTCTTCAGTCCATAAACTGTACTTGCTAGGAAGAGACGAGAGTGCTATTTGCACTGTGTATGGCAATGGGAGTGCAATAGTGACTTTACTTACCAGAAAACAATTCTTCCTCATAGGACCAGAAACTGCATGTGATTCAACTCCATTTAGGACTGGGAAACAAACGCTAGCTCGCCTTATTTGAAACACACTCTGCTTTTGAGAAAAGAGCACTCTTCTACTGTACTGTGTTTCCTATAGGGCCAGAACAGTGAGCTTGCTCAGAACAAAAGAACTGTGCTTCCTACACACACGGGCCATATCTAGTTCAACTCTGCTTAGGAAACTGACAAGAACAGTAGCTCCTCTTCAGTCCAAAAACTGTACTTGCTAGGAATAGACGAGAGTGCTATTTGCACTGTGTATGGCAATGGGAGCGCAGTAGTGACTTTCCTTACCAGAAAACAACTCATCCTCGTAGGACCAAAAACTGCATGTGATTCAACTCCATTTAGGACTGGAAAAGAAACGCTAGCTCCCTTACAAGAAACACACTCTGCTTTTGAGAAAAGAGCACTCTTCTACTCTCCTGTGTTTCCTATAGGGCCAGAACAGTGAGCTTGCTAAGAACAAAAGAACTGTGCTTCCTACACACAGGGGCCATATCTAGTTCAACTCTGCTTAGGAAACTGACAAGAACAGTAGCTCCTCTTCAGTCCAATACACTGTAATTTCTGGAACAGACGCGAGTGCTATTTGCACTGTGTATGACAATGAGAGCTCAATATTGACTTTCCTTACCAGAAAACAACTCTTGCTCGTAGGACCAAAAACTGCAGGTGATTCAACTCCATTTAGGACTGGAAAAAATACGGTAGCTCGCCTTACATGAAACACACTCTGCTTTTGAGAAAAGAGCACTCTTCTACTCTACTGTGTTTCCTATAGGTCCAGAACAGTGAGCTTGCTCAGAAAAAAAGAACTGTGATTCCTACACACAGGGGCCATATCTAGTTCAACTTGCTTAGAAAACTGACAAGAACAGTAGCTCCTCTTCAGTCCAATACACTCTACTTGCTGGGAACAGACGCGAGGGCTATTTGCCCTGTGTATGGCAATGAGAGCTCAATAATGACTTTCCTTACCAGAAAACAACTCTTGCTCGTAAGACCAAATACTGCATGTGATACAACTCCATTCAGGACTGGGATACAAAAGCTAGCTCGCTTACAAGAAACACACTCTGCTTTTGAGAAAAGAGCACTCTTCTACTCTGTTGTGTTTCCTATGCGGTCTGAACAGTTAGCTTGCTCAGAACAAAAGAACTGTGCTTCCTACACACACGGGCCATATCTAGTTCAACTCTGCTTAGTAAATTGAAAAGAACAGTAGCTCCTCTTCAGTCCAATACACTGTACTTGCTGGGAACAGATGCGAGTGCTATTTGCACTGTTTATGGCAATGGGATCACAATAGTGACTCTTCTTACCAGAAAACAACTCTTGCTCATAAGACCAGAAACTGCATGTGATTAAACTCCATTTAAGACTGGGAAACAAACGGTAGCTCACCTTACAAGAAACACACTCTGCTTTTGAGAAAAGAGCACTCTTCTACTCTACTGTGTTTCCTATAGGGCCAGAACAGTGAGCTTGCTCAGAACAAAAGAACTGTACTTCCTACATACACAGGGTATATCTATTTCAACTCTGCTTAGGAAACTGACAAGAACAGTAGATCCTCTTCATTCCAATACACTGTACATGCTGGGAACAGACGCGAGTGCTATTTACACTGTGTATTGCAAAGGAGGCACAATAGTGACTCTTCTTACCAGAAAACTTCTCTTGCTCGAAGGACCAGAAACTGCATGTGATTCAACTCCACTTAGGAATGGGAAACAAACGCTAGCTTGCCTTACAAGAAACACACTCTGCTTTTGAGAAAAGAGCACTCTTCTTCTCTACTGTGTTTCCTTTGGGTTCCAAACAGTACGCTTGCTCAGAACAAAAGAACTGTGCTTCCAACACACAATGGCCATATGTAGTTCAACTCTGCTTAGGAAACTGACAAGAATAGTAGCTCCTCATCAGTCCAAAAATTGTACTTGCTAGGAACAGACGAGAGTGCTATTTGCACTGTGTATGGAAATGGGAGCGTAATAGTGACTTTCCTTACCAGAAAACAACTCTTGCTCATAGGACCAAAAACTGCATGTGATTCAACTCCATTTAGGACTTGGAAACAAACGGTAGCTCACCTTACAAGAAACACACTCTGCTTTTGATAAAAGAGCACTGTTCTACTCTACTGTGTTTCCTATAGGGCCAGAACAGTGAGTTTGCTCAGAACAAAAGAACTGTGCTTCCTACACACACGGGCCATATCAAGTTCAACTCTGATTAGGAAACTGACAAGAAGAGTAGATCCTCTTCAGTCCAAAAACTGTACTTGCTGGGAAAAGACGCGAGTGCTATTTGCACTATTTATGACAATGGGAGCACAATAGTGACTCTTCTTACCAGAAAACAACTCTTGTTCATAGGACCAGAAACTGCATGTGATTAAACTCCATTTAAGACTGGGAAACAAACGGTAGCTCACCTTACAAGAAACACACTCTGCTTTTGAAAAAAGAGCACTCTTCTACTCTACTGTGTTTCCTATAGGGCCAGAACAGTGAGCTTGCACAGAACAAAAGAACTGTGCTTCCTACATACACAGGGCATATCTATTTCAACTCTGCTGAAGAAACTGACAAGAACAGTAGATCCTCTTCATTCCAATACACTGTACATGCTGGGAACAGACGAGAGTGCTAGTTGCCCTGTGTATTACAAAGGAGGCACAATAGTGACTCTTCTTACCAGAAAACTTCTCTTGCTCATAGGACCAGAAACTGCATGTGATTCAACTCCACTTAGGAATGGGAAACAAACGCTAGCTTGCCTTACAAGAAACACACTCTGCTTTTGAGAAAAGAGCACTATTCTACTCTACTGTGTTTCCTTTGGGTTCCAAACAGTGAGCTTGCTCAGAACAAAAGAACTGTGCTTCCAACACACAGGGGCCATATCTAATTCAGCTCTGCTTAGGAAACTGACAAGAACAGTAGCTCCTCTTCAGTCCAAAAACTGTACTTGCTAGGAATACACGAGAGTGCTATTTGCACTGTGTATGGCAATGGGAGCGCAACAGTGTCTTTCCTTACCAGAAAAACACTCATCCTCGTAGGAAAAAAAACTGCATGTGATTCAACTCCATTTAGTACTGGAAAACAAACGCTAGCTCGCCTTACAAGAAACACACTCTGCTTTTGAGAAAAGAGCACTCTTCTACTCTACTGTGTTTCCTTTGGGGTCCAAACAGTGAGCTTGCTCAGAACAAAAGAACGGTGCTTCCTACACACACGGGCCATATCTAGTTCAACTCTGCTTAGGAAACTGACAAGAACAGTAGCTCCTCTTCAGTCCAATACACTGTACTTGCTGGGAACAGACGGGAGTGCTATTTGCACTGTGTATTGCAATGGGAGCACAATAGTGACTCTTCTTTCCAGAAAACAAGTCTTCTTCATAGGACCATAAACTGCATGTGATTTAACTCCATTTAGGACTGAGAAACAAATGCTAGCTCGCCTTACATGAAACACACTCAGCTTTTGAGAAAAGAGCACTCTTCTACTCTACTGTGTTTCCTATAGGGCCAGAACAGTGAGCTTGCTCAGAACAAAAGAACTGTGCTTCCTACACACACGGGCCATATCAAGTTCAACTCTGCTTAGGAAACTGACAAGAACAGTAGCTCCTCTTCAGTACAATACACTGTACTTGCTGGGAACAGACGCGAGTGCTATTTGCACTGTTTATGGCAATGGTAGCACAATAGTGACTCTTCTTACCAGAAAACAACTCTTGCTCATAGGACCAGAAACTGCATGTGATTAAACTCCATTTAAGACTGGGAAACAAACGGTACCTCACC
Organism: Peromyscus eremicus; assembly: GCF_949786415.1. NCBI lineage: Eukaryota > Metazoa > Chordata > Mammalia > Rodentia > Cricetidae > Peromyscus > Peromyscus eremicus. The sequence goes on along the minus strand of NW_026734977.1, from coordinate 114,913 downwards.
TTACAAGAAACACACTCTGCTTTTGAGAAAAGAGCACTCTTCTACTCTACTGTGTTTCCTATAGGGCCAGAACAGTGAGCTTGCTCAGAACAAAAGAACTGTGCTTCCTACATACACAGGGCATATCTATTTCAACTCTGCTGAGGAAACTGACAAGAACAGTAGATCCTCTTCATTCCAATACACTGTACATGCTGGGAACAGACACGAGTGCTATTTGCCCTGTGTATTACAAAGGAGGCGCAATAGTGACTCTTCTTACCAGAAAACTTCTCTTGCTCATAGATCCAGAAACTGCATGTGATCCAACTCCACTTAGGAATGGGAAACAAACGCTAGCTCGACTTACAAGAAACACACTCTGCTTTTGAGAAAAGAGCACTCTTCTACTCTACTGTGTTTCCTTTGGGTTCCAAACAGTGAGCTTGCTCAGAACAAAAGAAGTGTGCTTCCAACACACAGGGGTCATATCTAATTCAGCTCTGCTTAGGAAACTGACAAGAACAGTAGCTCCTCTTCAGTCCAAAAACTGTACTTGCTAGGAACAGACGAGAGTGCTATTTGCACTGTGTATGGCAATGGGAGCCCAATAGTGACTTTCCTTACCAGAAAACAACTCTTGCTCGTAGGACTAAAAACTGCATTTGATTCAACTGAATTTAGGACTGGAAAACAAACGCTAGTTCGCCATACAGGAAACACACTCTGCTTTTGAGAAAAAAGCACGCTTCTACTCTACTGTGTTTCCTATGGGCTCCAAAGAGTGAGCTTGCTCAGAACAAAAGAACTGTGCTTCTTACACACACGGGCCATATCTAGTTCAACTCTGCTTAGGAAATTTACAAGAACAGTAGCTCCTCTTCAGTCCAATACACTGTACTTGCAGGGAACAGACGGGAGTGCTATTTGCACTGTGTATGGCAATGGGAGCACAATAGTGACTCTTCTTACCAGAAAAAAAATTCTTCCTCATAGGATCAGAAACTGCATGTGATTCAACTCCATTTAGGACTGGGAAACAAACGCAAGCTTGCCTTTCATGAAACACACTCTGCTTGTGAGAAAAGAGCACTCTTCTAATCTACTGTGTTTCTTATAGGGCCAGAACAGTGAGCTTGCTCAGAACAAAAGAACTGTGCTTCCTACACACAGGGGCCATATCTAGTTCAACTCTGCTTAGGAAAGTGACAAGAACAGTAGCTCCTCTTCAGTCCAAAAACTGTACTTGCTAGGAACAGACGAGAGTGCTATTTGCACTGTGTATGGCAATGGGAGCGCAATAGTGACTCTTCTTACCAGAAAACAATTCTTCCTCGTAGGACCAGAAACTGCATGTGATTCAACTCCATTTAGGACTGGAAAACAAACGCTAGCTCGCCTTACATGAAACACACTCTGCTTTTGAGAAAAGAGCACTCTTCTACTCTACTGTGTTTCCTATAGGGCCAGAACAGTGAGCTTGCTCAGAACAAAAGAACTGTGCTCCCTACACACAGGGGCCATATCTAGTTCAACTCTGCTTAGGAAACTGACAAGAACAGTAGTTCCTCTTCAGTCCAATACACTCTACTTGCTGGGAACAGACGCGAGTGCAGTTTGCACTGTGTATGGCAATGAGAGCTCAATAATGACTTTCCTTACCAGAAAACAACTCTTGCTCATAGGACCAAATACTGCATGTGATTCAACTCCATTCAGGACTGGGATACAAACGCTAGCTCGCCTTACAAGAAACACACTCTGCTTTGGAGAAAAGAGCACTCTTCTTCTCTGCTGTGTTTCCTATGGGGTCTGAACAGTGAGCTTGCTCAGAACAAAAGAACTGTGCTTCCAACACACGGGCCACATCTAGTTCAACTCTGCTTAGGAAACTGACAAGAACAGTAGCTCCTCTTCAGTCCAATACACTGTACTTGCTGGGAACAGACGCGAGTGCTATTTTCACTGTTTATGGCAATGGGAGCAATAGTGACTCTTCTTACCAGAAAACAACTCTTGCTCATAGGACCAGAAACTGCATGTGATTAAACTCCATTTAAGACTGGGAAACAAACGGTAGCTCATCTTACAAGAAACACACTTTGCTTTTGAGAAAAGAGCACTCTTCTACTGTACTGTGTTTCCTACAGGGCCAGAACAGTGAGATTTCTCAGAACAAAAGAACTGTGCTTCCTACATACACAGGGCATATCTATTTCAACTCTGCTTAGGAAACTGACAAGAACAGTAGCTCCTCTTCATTCCAATACACTGTACATGCCTGGAACAGACACGAGTGCTATTTGCCCTGTGTATTACAATGTAGGCGCAATAGTGACTCTTCTTTCCAGAAAACTTCTCTTGCCCGTAGGACCAGAAACTGCATGTGATTCAACTCCACTTAGGAATGGGAAACAAATGCTAGCTCGACTTACAAGAAACACACTCTGCTTTTGAGAAAAGAGCACTCTTCTACTCTACTGTGTTTCCTTTGGGTTCCAAACAGTGAGCTTGCTCAGAACAAAAGAACTGTGCTTCCAACACACAGGGGCCATATCTAGTTGAACACTGCTTAGGAAACTGACAAGAACAGTAGCTCCTCTTCAGTCCAAAAACTGTACTTGCTAGGAACAGACGAGAGTGCTATTTGCACTGTGTATGGCAATGGGAGCACAATAGTGACTTTCCTTATCAGAAAAAAAACTCTTGCTCATAGGACCAAAAACTGCATGTGATTCAACTCCATTTAGGACTGGGAAACAAACGCTAGCTCGCCTTACAAGAAACTCACTCTGCTTTTGAGAAAAGAGCACTCTTCTACTCTACTGTGTTTCCTAAAGTGCCAGAAGAACAGTTAGCTTGCTCAGAACAAAAGAACTGTGCTTCCTACACACAGGGGCCATATCTAGTTCAACTCTTCTTAGAAACCTGACAAGAACAGTAGCTCCTCTTCAGTCCAATACACTGTACTTGCTGGGAACAGACGTGAGTGCTATTTACACTGTGTATGGCAATGAGAGCGCAATAATGACTTTCCTTACCAGAAAACAACTCTTGCTCGTAGGACCAAATACTGCATGTGATTCAACTCCATTCAGGACTTTGATACAAACGCTAGCTCGCCTTACAAGAAACACACTCTGCTTTTGAGAAAAGAGCACTCTTCTACTGTGCTGTGATTCCTATGGGGTCTCAACAGTGAGCTTGCTCAGAACAAAAGAACTGTGCTTCCTACACAGGGGCCATATCTAGTTCAACTCTGCTTAGGAAACTGACAAGAACAGTAGCTCCTCTTCAGTCCATAAACTGTACTTGCTAGGAAGAGACGAGAGTGCTATTTGCACTGTGTATGGCAATGGGAGTGCAATAGTGACTTTACTTACCAGAAAACAATTCTTCCTCATAGGACCAGAAACTGCATGTGATTCAACTCCATTTAGGACTGGGAAACAAAACTAGCTAGCCTTATTTGAAACACACTCTGCTTTTGAGAAAAGAGCACTCTTCTACTGTACTGTGTTTCCTATAGGGCCAGAACAGTGAGCTTGCTCAGAACAAAAGAACTGTGCTTCCTACACACACGGGCCATATCTAGTTCAACTCTGCTTAGGAAACTGACAAGAACAGTAGCTCCTCTTCAGTCCAAAAACTGTACTTGCTAGGAATAGACGAGAGTGCTATTTGCACTGTGTATGGCAATGGGAGCGCAGTAGTGACTTTCCTTACCAGAAAACAACTCATCCTCGTAGGACCAAAAACTGCATGTGATTCAACTCCATTTAGGACTGGAAAAGAAACGCTAGCTCCCTTACAAGAAACACACTCTGCTTTTGAGAAAAGAGCACTCTTCTACTCTGCTGTGTTTCCTATAGGGCCAGAACAGTGAGCTTGCTAAGAACAAAAGAACTGTGCTACCTACACACAGGGGCCATACCTAGTTCAACTCTGCTTAGGAAACTTACAAGAACGGTAGCTCCTCTTCAGTGCAATACACTGTAATTTCTGGGAACAGACGCGAGTGCTATTTGCACTGTGTATGGCAATGAGAGCTCAATATTGACTTTCCTTACCAGAAAACAACTCTTGCTCGTAGGACCAAAAACTGCAGGTGATTCAACTCCATTTAGGACTGGAAAACAAACGGTAGCTCTCCTTACATGAAACACACTCTGCTTTTGAGAAAAGAGCACTCTTCTACTCTACTGTATTTCCTATAGGTCCAGAACAGTGAGCTTGCTCAGAACAAAAGAACTGTGATTCCTACACACAGGGCCATATCTAGTTCAACTTGCTTAGAAAACTGACAAGAACAGTAGCTCCTCTTCAGTCCAATACACTCTACTTGCTGGGAACAGACGCGAGGGCTATTTGCACTGTGTATGGCAATGAGAGCTCAATAATGACTTTCCTACCAGAAAACAACTCTTGCTCGTAAGACCAAATACTGCATGTGATTCAACTCCATTCAGGACTGGGATACAAAAGCTAGCTCGCTTACAAGAAACACACTATGCTTTTGAGCAAAGAGCACTCTTCTACTCTGTTGTGTTTCCTATGCGGTCTGAACAGTTAGCTTGCTCAGAACAAAAGAACTGTGCTTCCTACACACACGGGCCATATCTAGTTCAACTCTGCTTAGTAAATTGACAAGAACAGTAGCTCCTCTTCAGTCCAATACACTGTACTTGCTGGGAACAGATGCGAGTGCTATTTGCACTGTTTATGGCAATGGGATCACAATAGTGACTCTTCTTACCAGAAAACAACTCTTGCTCATAAGACCAGAAACTGCATGTGATTAAACTCCATTTAAGACTGGGAAACAAACGGTAGCTCACCTTACAAGAAACACACTCTGCTTTTGAGAAAAGAGCACTCTTCTACTCTACTGTGTTTCCTATAGGGCCAGAACAGTGAGCTTGCTCAGAACAAAAGAACTGTGCTTCCTACATACACAGGGTATATCTATTTCAACTCTGCTTAGGAAACTGACAAGAACAGTAGATCCTCTTCATTCCAATACACTGTACATGCTGGGAACAGACGCAAGTGCTATTTGCACTGTGTATTGCAAAGGAGGCGCAATAGTGACTCTTCTTACTAGAAAACTTCTCTTGCTCGAAGGACCAGAAACTGCATGTGATTCAACTCCACTTAGGAATGGGAAACAAACGCTAGCTTGCCTTACAAGAAACACACTCTGCTTTTGAGAAAAGAGCACTATTCTTCTCTACTGTGTTTCCTTTGGGTTCCAAACAGTACGCTTGCTAGAACAAAAGAACTGTGCTTCCAACACACAATGGCCATATGTAGTTCAACTCTGCTTAGGAAACTGACAAGAATAGTAGCTCCTCATCAGTCCAAAAATTGTACTTGCTAGGAACAGACAAGAGTGCTATTTGCACTGTGTATGGCAATGGGAGCGTAATAGTGACTTTCCTTACCAGAAAACAACTCTTGCTCATAGGACCAAAAACTGCATGTGATTCCACTCCATTTAGGACTGGGAAACAAACGGTAGCTCACCTTACAAGAAACACACTCTGCTTTTGAAAAAAGAGCACTCTTCTACTCTACTGTGTTTCCTATAGGGCCAGAACAGTGAGCTTGCTCAGAACAAAAGAACTGTGCTTCCTACATATACAGGGCATATCTATTTCAACTCTGCTGAAGAAACTGACAAGAACAGTAGATCCTCTTCATTCCAATACACTGTACATGCTGGGAACAGACGAGAGTGCTAGTTGCCCTGTGTATTACAAAGGAGGCACAATAGTGACTCTTCTTACCAGAAAACTTCTCTTGCTCATAGGACCAGAAACTGCATGTGATTCAACTCCACTTAGGAATGGGAAACAAACGCTAGCTCGCCTTACAAGAAACACACTCTGCTTTTGAGAAAAGAGCACTATTCTACTCTACTGTGTTTCCTTTGGGCTCCAAACAGTGAGCTTGCTCAGAACAAAAGAACTGTGCTTCCAACACACAGGGGCCATATCTAATTCAGCTCTGCTTAGGAAACTGACAAGAACAGTAGCTCCTCTTCAGTCCAAAAACTGTACTTGCTATGAATACACGAGAGTGCTATTTGCACTGTGTATTGCAATGGGAGCACAATAGTGACTCTTCTTTCCAGAAAACAAGTCTTCTTCATAGGACCATAAACTGCATGTGATTCAACTCCATTTAGGACTGGGAAACAAACGGTAGCTCACCTTACAAGAAACACACTCTGCTTTTGATAAAAGAGAACTGTTCTACTCTACTGTGTTTCCTATAGGGCCAGAACAGTGAGCTTGCTCAGAACAAAAGAACTGTGCTTCCTACACACACGGGCCATATCAAGTTCAACTCTGATTAGGAAACTGACAAGAAGAGTAGATCCTCTTCAGTCCAAAAACTGTACTTGCTGGGAAAAGACGCGAGTGCTATTTGCACTATTTATGACAATGGGAGCACAATAGTGACTCTTCTTACCAGAAAACAACTCTTGTTCATAGGACCAGAAACTGCATGTGATTAAACTCCATTTAAGACTGGGAAACAAACGGTAGCTCACCTTACAAGAAACACACTCTGCTTTTGAAAAAAGAGCACTCTTCTACTCTACTGTGTTTCCTATAGGGCCAGAACAGTGAGCTTGCTCAGAACAAAAGAACTGTGCTTCCTACATACACAGGGCATATCTATTTCAACTCTGCTGAAGAAACTGACAAGAACAGTAGATCCTCTTCATTCCAATACACTGTACATGCTGGGAACAGACGAGAGTGCTAGTTGCCCTGTGTATTACAAAGGAGGCACAATAGTGACTCTTCTTACCAGAAAACTTCTCTTGCTCATAGGACCAGAAACTGCATGTGATTCAACTCCACTTAGGAATGGGAAACAAACGCTAGCTTGCCTTACAAGAAACACACTCTGCTTTTGAGAAAAGAGCACTATTCTACTCTACTGTGTTTCCTTTGGGTTCCAAACAGTGAGCTTGCTCAGAACAAAAGAACTGTGCTTCCAACACACAGGGGCCATATCTAATTCAGCTCTGCTTAGGAAACTGACAAGAACAGTAGCTCCTCTTCAGTCCAAAAACTGTACTTGCTAGGAATACACGAGAGTGCTATTTGCACTGTGTATGGCAATGGGAGCGCAATAGTGTCTTTCCTTACCAGAAAAACACTCATCCTCGTAGGAAAAAAAACTGCATGTGATTCAACTCCATTTAGTACTGGAAAACAAACGCTAGCTCGCCTTACAAGAAACACACTCTGCTTTTGAGAAAAGAGCACTCTTCTACTCTACTGTGTTTCCTTTGGGGTCCAAACAGTGAGCTTGCTCAGAACAAAAGAACGGTGCTTCCTACACACACGGGCCATATCTAGTTCAACTCTGCTTAGGAAACTGACAAGAACAGTAGCTCCTCTTCAGTCCAATACACTGTACTTGCTGGGAACAGACGGGAGTGCTATTTTCACTGTGTATTGCAATGGGAGCACAATAGTGACTCTTCTTTCCAGAAAACAAGTCTTCTTCATAGGACCATAAACTGCATGTGATTTAACTCCATTTAGGACTGAGAAACAAATGCTAGCTCGCCTTACATGAAACACACTCTGCTTTTGAGAAAAGAGCACTCTTCTACTCTACTGTGTTTCCTATAGGGCCAGAAGAGTGAGCTTGCTCAGAACAAAAGAACTGTGCTTCCTACACACACGGGCCATATCAAGTTCAACTCTGCTTAGGAAACTGACAAGAACAGTAGCTCCTCTTCAGTCCAATACACTGTACTTGCTGGGAACAGACGCGAGTGCTATTTGCACTGTTTATGGCAATGGTAGCACAATAGTGACTCTTCTTACCAGAAAACAACTCTTGCTCATAGGACCAGAAACTGCATGTGATTAAACTCCATTTAAGACTGGGAAACAAACGGTACCTCACCTTACAAGAAACACACTCTGCTTTTGAGAAAAGAGCACTCTTCTACTCTACTGTGTTTCCTATAGGGCCAGAACAGTGAGCTTGCTCAGAACAAAAGAACTGTGCTTCCTACATACACAGGGCATATCTATTTCAACTCTGCTGAGGAAACTGACAAGAACAGTAGATCCTCTTCATTCCAATACACTGTACATGCTGGGAACAGACACGAGTGCTATTTGCCCTGTGTATTACAAAGGAGGCGCAATAGTGACTCTTCTTACCAGAAAACTTCTCTTGCTCATAGGACCAGAAACTGCATGTGATCCAACTCCACTTAGGAATGGGAAACAAACGCTAGCTCGACTTACAAGAAACACACTCTGCTTTTGAGAAAAGAGCACTCTTCTACTCTACTGTGTTTCCTTTGGGTTCCAAACAGTGAGCTTGCTCAGAACAAAAGAAGTGTGCTTCCAACACACAGGGGTCATATCTAATTCAGCTCTGCTTAGGAAACTGACAAGAACAGTAGCTCCTCTTCAGTCCAAAAACTGTACTTGCTAGGAACAGACGAGAGTGCTATTTGCACTGTGTATGGCAATGGGAGCGCAATAGTGACTTTCCTTACCAGAAAACAACTCTTGCTCGTAGGACCAAAAACTGCATGTGATTCAACTCCATTTAGGACTGGGAGACAAACGCTAGCTCGCCTTACAAGAAACTCACTCTGCTTTTGAGAAAAGAGCACTCTTCTACTCTACTGTGTTTCCTATAGGGCCAGAACAATGAGCTTGCTCAGAACAAAAGAACTGTGCTTCCTACACACAGGGCCATATCTAGTTCAACTCTGCTTAGGAAACTGACAAGAACAGTAGCTCCTCTTGAGTCCAATACACTCTACTTGCTGGGAACAGACGCGAGTGCTATTTGCACTGTGTATGGCATTGAGAGCTCAATAATGACTTTCCTTACCAGAAAACAACTCTTGCTCGTAGGACCAAATACTGCATGTGATTCAACTCCATTCAGGACTGGGATACAAACTCTAGCTCGCCTTACAAGAAACACACTCTGTTTTTGAGAAAAGAGCACTCTTCTACTCTACTTTGTTTCCTATAGTGCCCGAAGAACAGTTAGCTTGCTCAGAACAAAAGAACTGTGCTTCCTACACACAGGGGCCATTACTAGTTCAACTCTGCTTAGAAAACTGACAAGAACAGTAGCTCCTCTTCAGTGCAATACACTGTACTTGCTGGGAACTGACGGGAGTGCTATTTGCACTGTGTATGGCAATGGGGAGCACAATAGTGACTCTTCTTACCAGAAAACAATTCTTCCTCATAGGACCAGAAACTGCATGTGATTCAACTCCATTTAGGACTGGGAAACAAACGCCAGCTCAGCTTACAAGAAACACACTCTGCTTTTGAGAAAAGAGTACTCTTCTATTCTACTGTGTTTCCTATGGGTTCCGAACAGTGAGCTTGCTCAGAACAAAAGAACTGTGCTTCCAACACACAGGGGCCATATCTAGTTCAACTCTGCTTAGGAAACTGACAAGATCAGTAGCTCCTCTTCAGTCAAAAAACTGTACTTCTTAGGAACAGATGTGAGTGCTATTTGCACTGTGTATGGTAATGGGAGCGCAATAGTGACTTTCCTTACCAGAAAACAACTCTTGCTCGTAGGACTAAAAACTGCATGTGATTCAACTGAATTTAGGACTGGAAAACAAACGCTAGTTCGCCATACAGGAAACACACTCTGCTTTTGAGAAAAGAGCACTCTTCTACTCTACTGTGTTTCCTATGGGCTCCAAACAGTGAGCTTGCTCAGAACAAAAGAACTGTGCTTCCTACACACGGGCCATATCTAGTTCAACTCTGCTTAGGAAATTTACAAGAACAGTAGCTCCTCTTCAGTCCAAAAACTGTACTTGCTGGGAACAGACGAGAGTGCTATTTGCACTGTGTCTGGCAATGGGAGCGCAATAGTGACTCTTCTTACCAGAAAACAATTCTTCCTCGTAGGACCAGAAACTGCATGTGATTCAACTCCGTTTAGGACTGGAAAACAAACGCTAGCTCGCCTTACAAGAACCTCACTCTGCTTTTGAGAAAAGAGCACTCTTCTACACTACTGTGTTTCCTATAGTGCCAGAAGAACAGTTAGCTTGCTCAGAACAAAGGAACTGTGCTTCCTACACACAGGGGCCATATCTAGTTCAACTCTGCTTAGGAAACTGACAAGAACAGTAGCTCCTCTTCAGTCCAATACACTCTACTTGCTGGGAACAGACGCGAGTGCTATTTGCACTGTGTATTGCAATGAGAGCTCAAAAATTACTTTCCTTACCAGAAAACAACTCTTGCTCGTCGGACCAAATACTGCATGTGATTCAACTCCATTCAGGAATGGGATACAAACGCTAGCTCGCCTTACAAGTAACACACTCTGCTTTTGAGAAAAGAGCACTCTTCTACTCTGATGTGTTTCCTATGGGGTCTGAACAGTGAGCTTGCTCAGAACAAAAGAACTGTGCTTCCTACACACACGGGCCATATCTAGTTCAACTCTGCTTAGGAAACTGACAAGAACAGTAGCTCCTCTTCAGTCCGATACACGGTACTTGCTGGGAACAGACGCAAGTGCTATTTGCACTTTTTATGGCAATGGGAGCACTATAGTGACTCTTCTTACCAGAAAACAACTCTTGCTCATAGTCCCAGAAACTGCATGTGATTAAACTCCATTTAAGACTGGGAAACAAACGGTAGCTCATCTTACAAGAAACACACTCTGCTTTTGAGAAAAGAGCACTCTTCTACTCTACTGTGTTTCCTACAGGGCCAGAACAGTGAGCTTTCTCAGAACAAAAGAACTGTGCTTCCTACATACACAGGGCATATCTATTTCAACTCTGCTTAGGAAACTGACAAGAACAGTAGATCGTCTTCATTCCAATACACTGTACATGCTGGGAACAGTCACGAGTGCTATTTGCCCTGTGTATTACAATGTAGGCGCAATAGTGACTTTTCTTACCAGAAAACTTCTCTTGCTCGTAGGACCAGAAACTGCATGTGATTCAACTCCACTTAGGAATGGGAAACAAACGCTAGCTCGACTTACAAGAAACACACTCTGCTTTTGAGAAAAGAGCACTCTTCTACTCTACTGTGGTTCCTTTGGGTTCCAAACAGTGAGCTTGCTCAGAACAAAAGAACTGTGCTTCCAACACACAGGGGCCATATCTAGTTGAACTCTGTTTAGGAAACTAACAAGAACAGTAGCTCCTCTTCAATCCAAAAACTGTACTTGCTAGGAACAGACGAGAGTGCTATTTGCACTGTGTATGGCAATGGGAGCCCAATAGTGACTTTCCTTACCAGAAAACAACTCTTGCTCGTAGGACTAAAAACTGCATTTGATTCAACTGAATTTAGGACTGGAAAACAAATGCTAGTTCGCCATACAGGAAACACACTCTGCTTTTGAGAAAAAAGCACGCTTCTACTCTACTGTGTTTCCTATGGGCTCCAAAGAGTGAGCTTGCTCAGAACAAAAGAACTGTGCTTCTTACACACACGGGCCATATCTAGTTCAACTCTGCTTAGGAAATTTACAAGAACAGTAGCTCCTCTTCAGTCCAATACACTGTACTTGCAGGGAACAGACGGGAGTGCTATTTGCACTGTGTATGGCAATGGGAGCACAATAGTGACTCTTCTTACCAGAAAAAAAATTCTTCCTCATAGGATCAGAAACTGCATGTGATTCAACTCCATTTAGGACTGGGAAACAAACGCAAGCTTGCCTTTCATGAAACACACTCTGCTTTTGAGAAAAGAGCACTCTTCTAATCTACTGTGTTTCTTATAGGGCCAGAAGAGTGAGCTTGCTCAGAACAAAAGAACTGTGCTTCCTACACACAGGGGCCATATCTAGTTCAACTCTGCTTAGGAAAGTGACAAGAACAGTAGCTCCTCTTCAGTCCAAAAACTGTACTTGCTAGGAACAGACGAGAGTGCTATTTGCACTTTGTATGGCAATGGGAGCGCAATAGTGACTCTTCTTACCAGAAAACAATTCTTCCTCGTAGGACCAGAAACTGCATGTGATTCAACTCCATTTAGGACTGGAAAACAAACGCTAGCTCGCCTTACATGAAACACACTCTGCTTTTGAGAAAAGAGCACTCTTCTACTCTACTGTGTTTCCTATAGGGCCAGAACAGTGAGCTTGCTCAGAACAAAAGAACTGTGCTTCCTACACACAGGGGCCATATCTAGTTCAACTCTGCTTAGGAAACTGACAAGAACAGTAGCTCCTCTTCAGTCCAATACACTCTACTTGCTGGGAACAGACGCGAGTGCAGTTTGCACTGTGTATGGCAATGAGAGCTCAATAATGACTTTCCTTACCAGAAAACAACTCTTGCTCATAGGACCAAATACTGCATGTGATTCAACTCCATTCAGGACTGGGATACAAACGCTAGCTCGCCTTACAAGAAACACACTCTGCTTTTGAGAAAAGAGCACTCTTCTTCTCTGCTGTGTTTCCTATGGGGTCTGAACAGTGAGCTTGCTCAGAACAAAAGAACTGTGCTTCCAACACACGGGCCACATCTAGTTCAACTCTGCTTAGGAAACTGACAAGAACAGTAGCTCCTCTTCAGTCCAATACACTGTACTTGCTGGGAACAGACGCGAGTGCTATTTTCACTGTTTATGGCAATGGGAGCAATAGTGACTCTTCTTACCAGAAAACAACTCTTGCTCATAGGACCAGAAACTGCATGTGATTAAACTCCATTTAAGACTGGGAAACAAACGGTAGCTCATCTTACAAGAAACACACTTTGCTTTTGAGAAAAGAGCACTCTTCTACTGTACTGTGTTTCCTACAGGGCCAGAACAGTGAGATTTCTCAGAACAAAAGAACTGTGCTTCCTACATACACAGGGCATATCTATTTCAACTCTGCTTAGGAAACTGACAAGAACAGTAGCTCCTCTTCATTCCAATACACTGTACATGCCTGGAACAGACACGAGTGCTATTTGCCCTGTGTATTACAATGTAGGCGCAATAGTGACTCTTCTTTCCAGAAAACTTCTCTTGCCCGTAGGACCAGAAACTGCATGTGATTCAACTCCACTTAGGAATGGGAAACAAATGCTAGCTCGACTTACAAGAAACACACTCTGCTTTTGAGAAAAGAGCACTCTTCTACTCTACTGTGTTTCCTTTGGGTTCCAAACAGTGAGCTTGCTCAGAACAAAAGAACTGTGCTTCCAACACACAGGGGCCATATCTAGTTGAACACTGCTTAGGAAACTGACAAGAACAGTAGCTCCTCTTCAGTCCAAAAACTGTACTTGCTAGGAACAGACGAGAGTGCTATTTGCACTGTGTATGGCAATGGGAGCACAATAGTGACTTTCCTTACCAGAAAAAAAACTCTTGCTCATAGGACCAAAAACTGCATGTGATTCAACTCCATTTAGGACTGGGAAACAAACGCTAGCTCACCTTACAAGAAACTCACTCTGCTTTTGAGAAAAGAGCACTCTTCTACTCTACTGTGTTTCCTAAAGTGCCAGAAGAACAGTTAGCTTGCTCAGAACAAAAGAACTGTGCTTCCTACACACAGGGGCCATATCTAGTTCAACTCTTCTTAGAAACCTGACAAGAACAGTAGCTCCTCTTCAGTCCAATACACTGTACTTGCTGGGAACAGACGTGAGTGCTATTTACACTGTGTATGGCAATGAGAGCGCAATAATGACTTTCCTTACCAGAAAACAACTCTTGCTCGTAGGACCAAATACTGCATGTGATTCAACTCCATTCAGGACTGGGATACAAACGCTAGCTCGCCTTACAAGAAACACACTCTGCTTTTGAGAAAAGAGCAATCTTCTACTGTGCTGTGATTCCTATGGGGTCTCAACAGTGAGCTTGCTCAGAAGAAAAGAACTGTGCTTCCTACACAGGGGCCATATCTAGTTCAACTCTGCTTAGGAAACTGACAAGAACAGTAGCTCCTCTTCAGTCCATAAACTGTACTTGCTAGGAAGAGACGAGAGTGCTATTTGCACTGTGTATGGCAATGGGAGTGCAATAGTGACTTTACTTACCAGAAAACAATTCTTCCTCATAGGACCAGAAACTGCATGTGATTCAACTCCATTTAGGACTGGGAAACAAAACTAGCTAGCCTTATTTGAAACACACTCTGCTTTTGAGAAAAGAGCACTCTTCTACTGTACTGTGTTTCCTATAGGGCCAGAACAGTGAGCTTGCTCAGAACAAAAGAACTGTGCTTCCTACACACACGGGCCATATCTAGTTCAACTCTGCTTAGGAAACTGACAAGAACAGTAGCTCCTCTTCAGTCCAAAAACTGTACTTGCTAGGAATAGACGAGAGTGCTATTTGCACTGTGTATGGCAATGGGAGCGCAGTAGTGACTTTCCTTACCAGAAAACAACTCATCCTCGTAGGACCAAAAACTGCATGTGATTCAACTCCATTTAGGACTGGAAAAGAAACGCTAGCTCCCTTACAAGAAACACACTCTGCTTTTGAGAAAAGAGCACTCTTCTACTCTACTGTGTTTCCTATAGGGCCAGAACAGTGAGCTTGCTAAGAACAAAAGAACTGTGCTTCCTACACACAGGGGCCATACCTAGTTCAACTCTGCTTAGGAAACTTACAAGAACGGTAGCTCCTCTTCAGTCCAATACACTGTAATTTCTGGGAACAGACGGGAGTGCTATTTGCACTGTGTATGGCAATGAGAGCTCAATATTGACTTTCCTTACCAGAAAACAACTCTTGCTCATAGGACCAAAAACTGCAGGTGATTCAACTCCATTTAGGACTGGAAAACAAACGGTAGCTCGCCTTACATGAAACACACTCTGCTTTTGAGAAAAGAGCACTCTTCTACTCTACTGTATTTCCTATAGGTCCAGAACAGTGAGCTTGCTCAGAACAAAAGAACTGTGATTCCTACACACAGGGGCCATATCTAGTTCAACTTGCTTAGAAAACTGACAAGAACAGTAGCTCCTCTTCAGTCCAATACACTCTACTTGCTGGGAACAGACGCGAGGGCTATTTGCACTGTGTATGGCAATGAGAGCTCAATAATGACTTTCGTACCAGAAAACAACTCTTGCTCGTAAGACCAAATACTGCATGTGATTCAACTCCATTCAGGACTGGGATACAAAAGCTAGCTCGCTTACAAGAAACACACTCTGCTTTTGAGAAAAGAGCACTCTTCTACTCTGTTGTGTTTCCTATGCGGTCTGAACAGTTAGCTTGCTCAGAACAAAAGAACTGTGCTTCCTACACACACGGGCCATATCTAGTTCAACTCTGCTTAGTAAATTGACAAGAACAGTAGCTCCTCTTCAGTCCAATACACTGTACTTGCTGGGAACAGATGCGAGTGCTATTTGCACTGTTTATGGCAATGGGATCACAATAGTGACTCTTCTTATCAGAAAACAACTCTTGCTCATAAGACCAGAAACTGCATGTGATTAAACTCCATTTAAGACTGGGAAACAAACGGTAGCTCACCTTACAAGAAACACACTCTGCTTTTGAGAAAAGAGCACTCTTCTACTCTACTGTGTTTCCTATAGGGCCAGAACAGTGAGCTTGCTCAGAACAAAAGAACTGTGCTTCCTACATACACAGGGTATATCTATTTCAACTCTGCTTAGGAAACTGACAAGAACAGTAGATCCTCTTCATTCCAATACACTGTACATGCTGGGAACAGACGCGAGTGCTATTTGCACTGTGTATTGCAAAGGAGGCTCAATAGTGACTCTTCTTACCAGAAAACTTCTCTTGCTCGAAGGACCAGAAACTGCATGTGATTCAACTCCACTTAGGAATGGGAAACAAACGCTAGCTTGCCTTACAAGAAACACACTCTGCTTTTGAGAAAAGAGCACTATTCTTCTCTACTGTGTTTCCTTTGGGTTCCAAACAGTACGCTTGCTAGAACAAAAGAACTGTGCTTCCAACACACAATGGCCATATGTAGTTCAACTCTGCTTAGGAAACTGACAAGAATAGTAGCTCCTCATCAGTCCAAAAATTGTACTTGCTAGGAACAGACGAGAGTGCTATTTGCACTGTGTATGGCAATGGGAGCGTAATAGTGACTTTCCTTACCAGAAAACAACTCTTGCTCATAGGACCAAAAACTGCATGTGATTCAACTCCATTTAGGACTGGGAAACAAACGGTAGCTCACCTTACAAGAAACACACTCTGCTTTTGATAAAAGAGCACTGTTCTACTCTACTGTGTTTCCTATAGGGCCAGAACAGTGAGCTTGCTCAAAACAAAAGAACTGTGCTTCCTACACACACGGGCCATATCAAGTTCAACTCTGATTAGGAAACTGACAAGAAGAGTAGATCCTCTTCAGTCCAAAAACTGTACTTGCTGGGAAAAGACGCGAGTGCTATTTGCACTATTTATGACAATGGGAGCACAATAGTGACTCTTCTTACCAGAAAACAACTCTTGTTCATAGGACCAGAAACTGCATGTGATTAAACTCCATTTAAGACTGGGAAACAAACGGTAGCTCACCTTACAAGAAACACACTCTGCTTTTGAAAAAAGAGCACTCTTCTACTCTACTGTGTTTCCTATAGGGCCAGAACAGTGAGCTTGCTCAGAACAAAAGAACTGTGCTTCCTACATATACAGGGCATATCTATTTCAACTCTGCTGAAGAAACTGACAAGAACAGTAGATCCTCTTCATTCCAATACACTGTACATGCTGGGAACAGACGAGAGTGCTAGTTGCCCTGTGTATTACAAAGGAGGCACAATAGTGACTCTTCTTACCAGAAAACTTCTCTTGCTCATAGGACCAGAAACTGCATGTGATTCAACTCCACTTAGGAATGGGAAACAAACGCTAGCTCGCCTTACAAGAAACACACTCTGCTTTTGAGAAAAGAGCACTATTCTACTCTACTGTGTTTCCTTTGGGTTCCAAACAGTGAGCTTGCTCAGAACAAAAGAACTGTGCTTCCAACACACAGGGGCCATATCTAATTCAGCTCTGCTTAGGAAACTGACAAGAACAGTAGCTCCTCTTCAGTCCAAAAACTGTACTTGCTATGAATACACGAGAGTGCTATTTGCACTGTGTATTGCAATGGGAGCACAATAGTGACTCTTCTTTCCAGAAAACAAGTCTTCTTCATAGGACCATAAACTGCATGTGATTCAACTCCATTTAGGACTGGGAAACAAATGCTAGCTCGCCTTACATGAAACACACTCTGCTTTTGAGAAAAGAGCACTCTTCTACTCTACTGTGTTTCCTATAGGGCCAGAACAGTGAGCTTGCTCAGAACAAAAGAACTGTGCTTCCTACACACACGGGCCATATCAAGTTCAACTCTGCTTAGGAAACTGACAAGAACAGTAGCTCCTCTTCAGTCCAATACACTGTACTTGCTGGGAACAGACGCGAGTGCTATTTGCACTGTTTATGGCAATGGTAGCACAATAGTGACTCTTCTTACCAGAAAAAAACTCTTGCTCATAGGACCAGAAACTGCATGTGATTCAACTCCACTTAGGAATGGGAAACAAATGCTAGCTCGACTTACAAGAAACACACTCTGCTTTTGAGAAAAGAGCACTCTTCTACTCTACTGTGTTTCCTTTGGGTTCCAAACAGTGAGCTTGCTCAGAACAAAAGAACTGTGCTTCCAACACACAGGGGCCATATCTAGTTGAACACTGCTTAGGAAACTGACAAGAACAGTAGCTCCTCTTCAGTCCAAAAACTGTACTTGCTAGGAACAGACGAGAGTGCTATTTGCACTGTGTATGGCAATGGGAGCACAATAGTGACTTTCCTTACCAGAAAAAAACTCTTGCTCATAGGACCAAAAACTGCATGTGATTCAACTCCATTTAGGACTGGGAAACAAACGCTAGCTCGCCTTACAAGAAACTCACTCTGCTTTTGAGAAAAGAGCACTCTTCTACTCTACTGTGTTTCCTAAAGTGCCAGAAGAACAGTTAGCTTGCTCAGAACAAAAGAACTGTGCTTCCTACACACAGGGGCCATATCTAGTTCAACTCTTCTTAGAAACCTGACAAGAACAGTAGCTCCTCTTCAGTCCAATACACTGTAATTGCTGGGAACAGACGTGAGTGCTATTTACACTGTGTATGGCAATGAGAGCGCAATAATGACTTTCCTTACCAGAAAACAACTCTTGCTCGTAGGACCAAATACTGCATGTGATTCAACTCCATTCAGGACTGGGATACAAACGCTAGCTCGCCTTACAAGAAACACACTCTGCTTTTGAGAAAAGAGCACTCTTCTACTGTGCTGTGATTCCTATGGGGTCTCAACAGTGAGCTTGCTCAGAAGAAAAGAACTGTGCTTCCTACACAGGGGCCATATCTAGTTCAACTCTGCTTAGGAAAGTGACAAGAACAGTAGCTCTTCTTCAGTCCATAAACTGTACTTGCTAGGAAGAGACGAGAGTGCTATTTGCACTGTGTATGGCAATGGGAGTGCAATAGTGACTTTACTTACCAGAAAACAATTCTTCCTCATAGGACCAGAAACTGCATGTGATTCAACTCCATTTAGGACTGGGAAACAAACGCTAGCTCGCCTTATTTGAAACACACTCTGCTTTTGAGAAAAGAGCACTCTTCTACTGTACTGTGTTTCCTATAGGGCCAGAACAGTGAGCTTGCTCAGAACAAAAGAACTGTGCTTCCTACACACACGGGCCATATCTAGTTCAACTCTGCTTAGGAAACTGACAAGAACAGTAGCTCCTCTTCATTCCAATACACTGTACATGCTGGGAACAGACGAGAGTGCTAGTTGCCCTGTGTATTACAAAGGAGGCACAATAGTGACTCTTCATACCAGAAAACTTCTCTTGCTCATAGGACCAGAAACTGCATGTGATTCAACTCCACTTAGGAATGGGAAACAAACGCTAGCTTGCCTTACAAGAAACACACTCTGCTTTTGAGAAAAGAGCACTATTCTACTCTACTGTGTTTCCTTTGGGTTCCAAACAGTGAGCTTGCTCAGAACAAAAGAACTGTGCTTCCAACACACAGGGGCCATATCTAATTCAGCTCTGCTTAGGAAACTGACAAGAACAGTAGCTCCTCTTCAGTCCAAAAACTGTACTTGCTAGGAATACACGAGAGTGCTATTTGCACTGTGTATGGCAATGGGAGCGCAACAGTGTCTTTCCTTTCCAGAAAAACACTCATCCTCGTAGGAAAAAAAACTGCATGTGATTCAACTCCATTTAGTACTGGAAAACAAACGCTAGCTTGCCTTACAAGAAACACACTCTGCTTTTGAGAAAAGAGCACTCTTCTACTCTACTGTGTTTCCTTTGGGGTCCAAACAGTGAGCTTGCTCAGAACAAAAGAACGGTGCTTACTACACACACGGGCCATATCTAGTTCAACTCTGCTTAGGAAACTGACAAGAACAGTAGCTCCTCTTCAGTCCAATACACTGTACTTGCTGGGAACAGACGGGAGTGCTATTTGCACTGTGTATTGCAATGGGAGCACAATAGTGACTCTTCTTTCCAGAAAACAAGTCTTCTTCATAGGACCATAAACTGCATGTGATTTAACTCCATTTAGGACTGAGAAACAAATGCTAGCTCGCCTTACATGAAACACACTCAGCTTTTGAGAAAAGAGCACTCTTCTACTCTACTGTGTTTCCTATAGGGCCAGAACAGTGAGCTTGCTCAGAACAAAAGAACTGTGCTTGCTACACACACGGGCCATATCAAGTTCAACTCTGCTTAGGAAACTGACAAGAACAGTAGCTCCTCTTCAGTCCAATACACTGTACTTGCTGGGAACAGACACGAGTGCTATTTGCACTGTTTATGGCAATGGTAGCACAATAGTGACTCTTCTTACCAGAAAACAACTCTTGCTCATAGGACCAGAAACTGCATGTGATTAAACTCCATTTAAGACTGGGAAACAAACGGTACCTCACCTTACAAGAAACACACTCTGCTTTTGAGAAAAGAGCACTCTTCTACTCTACTGTGTTTCCTATAGGGCCAGAACAGTGAGCTTGCTCAGAACAAAAGAACTGTGCTTCCTACATACACAGGGCATATCTATTTCAACTCTGCTGAGGAAACTGACAAGAACAGTAGATCCTCTTCATTCCAATACACTGTACATGCTGGGAACAGACACGAGTGCTATTTGCCCTGTGTATTACAAAGGAGGCGCAATAGTGACTCTTCTTACCAGAAAACTTCTCTTGCTCATAGATCCAGAAACTGCATGTGATCCAACTCCACTTAGGAATGGGAAACAAACGCTAGCTCGACTTACAAGAAACACACTCTGCTTTTGAGAAAAGAGCACTATTCTACTCTACTGTGTTTCCTTTGGGTTCCAAACAGTGAGCTTGCTCAGAACAAAAGAAGTGTGCTTCCAACACACAGGGGTCATATCTAATTCAGCTCTGCTTAGGAAACTGACAAGAACAGTAGCTCCTCTTCAGTCCAAAAACTGTACTTGCTAGGAACAGACGAGAGTGCTATTTGCACTGTGTATGGCAATGGGAGCCCAATAGTGACTTTCCTTACCAGAAAACAACTCTTGCTCGTAGGACTAAAAACTGCATTTGATTCAACTGAATTTAGGACTGGAAAACAAACGCTAGTTCGCCATACAGGAAACACACTCTGCTTTTGAGAAAAAAGCACGCTTCTACTCTACTGTGTTTCCTATGGGCTCCAAAGAGTGAGCTTGCTCAGAACAAAAGAACTGTGCTTCTTACACACACGGGCCATATCTAGTTCAACTCTGCTTAGGAAATTTACAAGAACAGTAGCTCCTCTTCAGTCCAATACACTGTACTTGCAGGGAACAGACGGGAGTGCTATTTGCACTGTGTATGGCAATGGGAGCACAATAGTGACTCTTCTTACCAGAAAAAAAATTCTTCCTCATAGGATCAGAAACTGCATGTGATTCAACTCCATTTAGGACTGGGAAACAAACGCAAGCTTGCCTTTCATGAAACACACTCTGCTTTTGAGAAAAGAGCACTCTTCTAATCTACTGTGTTTCTTATAGGGCCAGAACAGTGAGCTTGCTCAGAACAAAAGAACTGTGCTTCCTACACACAGGGGCCATATCTAGTTCAACTCTGCTTAGGAAAGTGACAAGAACAGTAGCTCCTCTTCAGTCCAAAAACTGTACTTGCTAGGAACAGACGAGAGTGCTATTTGCACTTTGTATGGCAATGGGTGCGCAATAGTGACTCTTCTTACCAGAAAACAATTCTTCCTCGTAGGACCAGAAACTGCATGTGATTCAACTCCATTTAGGACTGGAAAACAAACGCTAGCTCGCCTTACATGAAACACACTCTGCTTTTGAGAAAAGAGCACTCTTCTACTCTACTGTGTTTCCTATAGGGCCAGAACAGTGAGCTTGCTCAGAACAAAAGAACTGTGCTTCCTACACACAGGGGCCATATCTAGTTCAACTCTGCTTAGGAAACTGACAAGAACAGTAGCTCCTCTTCAGTCCAATACACTCTACTTGCTGGGAACAGACGCGAGTGCAGTTTGCACTGTGTATGGCAATGAGAGCTCAATAATGACTTTCCTTACCAGAAAACAACTCTTGCTCATAGGACCAAATACTGCATGTGATTCAACTCCATTCAGGACTGGGATACAAACGCTAGCTCGCCTTACAAGAAACACACTCTGCTTTTGAGAAAAGAGCACTCTTCTTCTCTGCTGTGTTTCCTATGGGGTCTGAACAGTGAGCTTGCTCAGAACAAAAGAACTGTGCTTCCAACACACGGGCCACATCTAGTTCAACTCTGCTTAGGAAACTGACAAGAACAGTAGCTCCTCTTCAGTCCAATACACTGTACTTGCTGGGAACAGACGCGAGTGCTATTTTCACTGTTTATGGCAATGGGAGCAATAGTGACTCTTCTTACCAGAAAACAACTCTTGCTCATAGGACCAGAAACTGCATGTGATTAAACTCCATTTAAGACTGGGAAACAAACGGTAGCTCATCTTACAAGAAACACACTTTGCTTTTGAGAAAAGAGCACTCTTCTACTGTACTGTGTTTCCTACAGGGCCAGAACAGTGAGATTTCTCAGAACAAAAGAACTGTGCTTCCTACATACACAGGGCATATCTATTTCAACTCTGCTTAGGAAACTGACAAGAACAGTAGCTCCTCTTCATTCCAATACACTGTACATGCCTGGAACAGACACGAGTGCTATTTGCCCTGTGTATTACAATGTAGGCGCAATAGTGACTCTTCTTTCCAGAAAACTTCTCTTGCCCGTAGGACCAGAAACTGCATGTGATTCAACTCCACTTAGGAATGGGAAACAAATGCTAGCTCGACTTACAAGAAACACACTCTGCTTTTGAGAAAAGAGCACTCTTCTACTCTACTGTGTTTCCTTTGGGTTCCAAACAGTGAGCTTGCTCAGAACAAAAGAACTGTGCTTCCAACACACAGGGGCCATATCTAGTTGAACACTGCTTAGGAAACTGACAAGAACAGTAGCTCCTCTTCAGTCCAAAAACTGTACTTGCTAGGAACAGACGAGAGTGCTATTTGCACTGTGTATGGCAATGGGAGCACAATAGTGACTTTCCTTACCAGAAAAAAAACTCTTGCTCATAGGACCAAAAACTGCATGTGATTCAACTCCATTTAGGACTGGGAAACAAACGCTAGCTCGCCTTACAAGAAACTCACTCTGCTTTTGAGAAAAGAGCACTCTTCTACTCTACTGTGTTTCCTAAAGTGCCAGAAGAACAGTTAGCTTGCTCAGAACAAAAGAACTGTGCTTCCTACACACAGGGGCCATATCTAGTTCAACTCTTCTTAGAAACCTGACAAGAACAGTAGCTCCTCTTCAGTCCAATACACTGTACTTGCTGGGAACAGACGTGAGTGCTATTTACACTGTGTATGGCAATGAGAGCGCAATAATGACTTTCCTTACCAGAAAACAACTCTTGCTCGTAGGACCAAATACTGCATGTGATTCAACTCCATTCAGGACTGGGATACAAACGCTAGCTCGCCTTACAAGAAACACACTCTGCTTTTGAGAAAAGAGCACTCTTCTACTGTGCTGTGATTCCTATGGGGTCTCAACAGTGAGCTTGCTCAGAAGAAAAGAACTGTGCTTCCTACACAGGGGCCATATCTAGTTCAACTCTGCTTAGGAAACTGACAAGAACAGTAGCTCCTCTTCAGTCCATAAACTGTACTTGCTAGGAAGAGACGAGAGTGCTATTTGCACTGTGTATGGCAATGGGAGTGCAATAGTGACTTTACTTACCAGAAAACAATTCTTCCTCATAGGACCAGAAACTGCATGTGATTCAACTCCATTTAGGACTGGGAAACAAAACTAGCTAGCCTTATTTGAAACACACTCTGCTTTTGAGAAAAGAGCACTCTTCTACTGTACTGTGTTTCCTATAGGGCCAGAACAGTGAGCTTGCTCAGAACAAAAGAACTGTGCTTCCTACACACACGGGCCATATCTAGTTCAACTCTGCTTAGGAAACTGACAAGAACAGTAGCTCCTCTTCAGTCCAAAAACTGTACTTGCTAGGAATAGACGAGAGTGCTATTTGCACTGTGTATGGCAATGGGAGCGCAGTAGTGACTTTCCTTACCAGAAAACAACTCATCCTCATAGGACCAAAAACTGCATGTGATTCAACTCCATTTAGGACTGGAAAAGATACGCTAGCTCCCTTACAAGAAACACACTCTGCTTTTGAGAAAAGAGCACTCTTCTACTCTACTGTGTTTCCTATAGGGCCAGAACAGTGAGCTTGCTAAGAACAAAAGAACTGTGCTTCCTACACACAGGGGCCATACCTAGTTCAACTCTGCTTAGGAAACTTACAAGAACGGTAGCTCCTCTTCAGTCCAATACACTGTAATTTCTGGGAACAGACGCGAGTGCTATTTGCACTGTGTATGGCAATGAGAGCTCAATATTGACTTTCCTTACCAGAAAACAACTCTTGCTCGTAGGACCAAAAACTGCAGGTGATTCAACTCCATTTAGGACTGGAAAACAAACGGTAGCTCGCCTTACATGAAACACACTCTGCTTTTGAGAAAAGAGCACTCTTCTACTCTACTGTATTTCCTATAGGTCCAGAACAGTGAGCTTGCTCAGAACAAAAGAACTGTGATTCCTACACACAGGGGCCATATCTAGTTCAACTTGCTTAGAAAACTGACAAGAACAGTAGCTCCTCTTCAGTCCAATACACTCTACTTGCTGGGAACAGACGCGAGGGCTATTTGCACTGTGTATGGCAATGAGAGCTCAATAATGACTTTCCTTACCAGAAAACAACTCTTGCTCGTAAGACCAAATACTGCATGTGATTCAACTCCATTCAGGACTGGGATACAAAAGCTAGCTCGCTTACAAGAAACACACTCTGCTTTTGAGAAAAGAGCACTCTTCTACTCTGTTGTGTTTCCTATGCGGTCTGAACAGTTAGCTTGCTCAGAACAAAAGAACTGTGCTTCCTACACACACGGGCCATATCTAGTTCAACTCTGCTTAGTAAATTGACAAGAACAGTAGCTCCTCTTCAGTCCAATACACTGTACTTGCTGGGAACAGATGCGAGTGCTATTTGCACTGTTTATGGCAATGGGATCACAATAGTGACTCTTCTTATCAGAAAACAACTCTTGCTCATAAGACCAGAAACTGCATGTGATTAAACTCCATTTAAGACTGGGAAACAAACGGTAGCTCACCTTACAAGAAACACACTCTGCTTTTGAGAAAAGAGCACTCTTCTACTCTACTGTGTTTCCTATAGGGCCAGAACAGTGAGCTTGCTCAGAACAAAAGAACTGTGCTTCCTACATACACAGGGTATATCTATTTCAACTCTGCTTAGGAAACTGACAAGAACAGTAGATCCTCTTCATTCCAATACACTGTACATGCTGAGAACAGACGCGAGTGCTATTTGCACTGTGTATTGCAAAGGAGGCGCAATAGTGACTCTTCTTACCAGAAAACTTCTCTTGCTCGAAGGACCAGAAACTGCATGTGATTCAACTCCACTTAGGAATGGGAAACAAACGCTAGCTTGCCTTACAAGAAACACACTCTGCTTTTGAGAAAAGAGCACTATTCTTCTCTACTGTGTTTCCTTTGGGTTCCAAACAGTACGCTTGCTAGAACAAAAGAACTGTGCTTCCAACACACAATGGCCATATGTAGTTCAACTCTGCTTAGGAAACTGACAAGAATAGTAGCTCCTCATCAGTCCAAAAATTGTACTTGCTAGGAACAGACGAGAGTGCTATTTGCACTGTGTATGGCAATGGGAGCGTAATAGTGACTTTCCTTACCAGAAAACAACTCTTGCTCATAGGACCAAAAACTGCATGTGATTCAACTCCATTTAGGACTGGGAAACAAACGGTAGCTCACCTTACAAGAAACACACTCTGCTTTTGATAAAAGAGCACTGTTCTACTCTACTGTGTTTCCTATAGGGCCAGAACAGTGAGCTTGCTCAGAACAAAAGAACTGTGCTTCCTACACACACGGGCCATATCAAGTTCAACTCTGATTAGGAAACTGACAAGAAGAGTAGATCCTCTTCAGTCCAAAAACTGTACTTGCTGGGAAAAGACGCGAGTGCTATTTGCACTATTTATGACAATGGGAGCACAATAGTGACTCTTCTTACCAGAAAACAACTCTTGTTCATAGGACCAGAAACTGCATGTGATTAAACTCCATTTAAGACTGGGAAACAAACGGTAGCTCACCTTACAAGAAACACACTCTGCTTTTGAAAAAAGAGCACTCTTCTACTCTACTGTGTTTCCTATAGGGCCAGAACAGTGAGCTTGCTCAGAACAAAAGAACTGTGCTTCCTACATATACAGGGCATATCTATTTCAACTCTGCTGAAGAAACTGACAAGAACAGTAGATCCTCTTCATTCCAATACACTGTACATGCTGGGAACAGACGAGAGTGCTAGTTGCCCTGTGTATTACAAAGGAGGCACAATAGTGACTCTTCTTACCAGAAAACTTCTCTTGCTCATAGGACCAGAAACTGCATGTGATTCAACTCCACTTAGGAATGGGAAACAAACGCTAGCTCGCCTTACAAGAAACACACTCTGCTTTTGAGAAAAGAGCACTATTCTACTCTACTGTGTTTCCTTTGGGTTCCAAACAGTGAGCTTGCTCAGAACAAAAGAACTGTGCTTCCAACACACAGGGGCCATATCTAATTCAGCTCTGCTTAGGAAACTGACAAGAACAGTAGCTCCTCTTCAGTCCAAAAACTGTACTTGCTATGAATACACGAGAGTGCTATTTGCACTGTGTATTGCAATGGGAGCACAATAGTGACTCTTCTTTCCAGAAAACAAGTCTTCTTCATAGGACCATAAACTGCATGTGATTCAACTCCATTTAGGACTGGGAAACAAATGCTAGCTCGCCTTACATGAAACACACTCTGCTTTTGATAAAAGAGCACTCTTCTACTCTACTGTGTTTCCTATAGGGCCAGAACAGTGAGCTTGCTCAGAACAAAAGAACTGTGCTTCCTACACACACGGGCCATATCAAGTTCAACTCTGCTTAGGAAACTGACAAGAACAGTAGCTCCTCTTCAGTCCAATACACTGTACTTGCTGGGAACAGACGCGAGTGCTATTTGCACTGTTTATGGCAATGGTAGCACAATAGTGACTCTTCTTACCAGAAAAAAACTCTTGCTCATAGGACCAGAAACTGCATGTGATTCAACTCCACTTAGGAATGGGAAACAAATGCTAGCTCGACTTACAAGAAACACACTCTGCTTTTGAGAAAAGAGCACTCTTCTACTCTACTGTGTTTCCTTTGGGTTCCAAACAGTGAGCTTGCTCAGAACAAAAGAACTGTGCTTCCAACACACAGGGGCCATATCTAGTTGAACACTGCTTAGGAAACTGACAAGAACAGTAGCTCCTCTTCAGTCCAAAAACTGTACTTGCTAGGAATAGACGAGAGTGCTATTTGCACTGTGTATGGCAATGGGAGCGCAGTAGTGACTTTCCTTACCAGAAAACAACTCATCCTCGTAGGACCAAAAACTGCATGTGATTCAACTCCATTTAGGACTGGAAAAGAAACGCTAGCTCCCTTACAAGAAACACACTCTGCTTTTGAGAAAAGAGCACTCTTCTACTCTACTGTGTTTCCTATAGGGCCAGAACAGTGAGCTTGCTAAGAACAAAAGAACTGTGCTTCCTACACACAGGGGCCATATCTAGTTCAACTCTGCTTAGGAAACTGACAAGAACAGTAGCTCCTCTTCAGTCCAATACACTGTAATTTCTGGGAACAGACGCGAGTGCTATTTGCACTGTGTATGACAATGAGAGCTCAATATTGACTTTCCTTACCAGAAAACAACTCTTGCTCGTAGGACCAAAAACTGCAGGTGATTCAACTCCATTTAGGACTGGAAAACATACGGTAGCTCGCCTTACATGAAACACACTCTGCTTTTGAGAAAAGAGCACTCTTCTACTCTACTGTGTTTCCTATAGGTCCAGAACAGTGAGCTTGCTCAGAACAAAAGAACTGTGATTCCTACACACAGGGGCCATATCTAGTTCAACTTGCTTAGAAAACTGACAAGAACAGTAGCTCCTCTTCAGTCCAATACACTCTACTTGCTGCGAACAGACGCGAGGGCTATTTGCCCTGTGTATGGCAATGAGAGCTCAATAATGACTTTCCTTACCAGAAAACAACTCTTGCTCGTAAGACCAAATACTGCATGTGATACAACTCCATTCAGGACTGGGATACAAAAGCTAGCTCGCTTACAAGAAACACACTCTGCTTTTGAGAAAAGAGCACTCTTCTACTCTGTTGTGTTTCCTATGCGGTCTGAACAGTTAGCTTGCTCAGAACAAAAGAACTGTGCTTCCTACACACACGGGCCATATCTAGTTCAACTCTGCTTAGTAAATTGAAAAGAACAGTAGCTCCTCTTCAGTCCAATACACTGTACTTGCTGGGAACAGATGCGAGTGCTATTTGCACTGTTTATGGCAATGGGATCACAATAGTGACTCTTCTTACCAGAAAACAACTCTTGCTCATAAGACCAGAAACTGCATGTGATTAAACTCCATTTAAGACTGGGAAACAAACGGTAGCTCACCTTACAAGAAACACACTCTGCTTTTGAGAAAAGAGCACTCTTCTACTCTACTGTGTTTCCTATAGGGCCAGAACAGTGAGCTTGCTCAGAACAAAAGAACTGTACTTCCTACATACACAGGGTATATCTATTTCAACTCTGCTTAGGAAACTGACAAGAACAGTAGATCCTCTTCATTCCAATACACTGTACATGCTGGGAACAGACGCGAGTGCTATTTGCACTGTGTATTGCAAAGGAGGCACAATAGTGACTCTTCTTACCCGAAAACTTCTCTTGCTCGAAGGACCAGAAACTGCATGTGATTCAACTCCACTTAGGAATGGGAAACAAACGCTAGCTTGCCTTACAAGAAACACACTCTGCTTTTGAGAAAAGAGCACTCTTCTTCTCTACTGTGTTTCCTTTGGGTTCCAAACAGTACGCTTGCTCAGAACAAAAGAACTGTGCTTCCAACACACAATGGCCATATGTAGTTCAACTCTGCTTAGGAAACTGACAAGAATAGTAGCTCCTCATCAGTCCAAAAATTGTACTTGCTAGGAACAGACGAGAGTGCTATTTGCACTGTGTATGGCAATGGGAGCACAATAGTGTCTTTCCTTACCAGAAAAACACTCATCCTCGTAGGAAAAAAAACTGCATGTGATTCAACTCCATTTAGTACTGGAAAACAAACGCTAGCTCGCCTTACAAGAAACACACTCTGCTTTTGAGAAAAGAGCACTCTTCTACTCTACTGTGTTTCCTTTGGGGTCCAAACAGTGTGCTTGCTCAGAACAAAAGAACGGTGCTTCCTACACACACGGGCCATATCTAGTTCAACTCTGCTTAGGAAACTGACAAGAACAGTAGCTCCTCTTCAGTCCAATACACTGTACTTGCTGGGAACAGACGGGAGTGCTATTTGCACTGTGTATTGCAATGGGAGCACAATAGTGACTCTTCTTTCCAGAAAACAAGTCTTCTTCATAGGACCATAAACTGCATGTGATTTAACTCCATTTAGGACTGAGAAACAAATGCTAGCTCGCCTTACATGAAACACACTCTGCTTTTGAGAAAAGAGCACTCTTCTACTCTACTGTGTTTCCTATAGGGCCAGAACAGTGAGCTTGCTCAGAACAAAAGAACTGTGCTTCCTACACACACGGGCCATATCAAGTTCAACTCTGCTTAGGAAACTGACAAGAACAGTAGCTCCTCTTCAGTCCAATACACTGTACTTGCTGGGAACAGACGCGAGTGCTATTTGCACTGTTTATGGCAATGGTAGCACAATAGTGACTCTTCTTACCAGAAAACAACTCTTGCTCATAGGACCAGAAACTGCATGTGATTAAACTCCATTTAAGACTGGGAAACAAACGGTACCTCACCTTACAAGAAACACACTCTGCTTTTGAGAAAAGAGCACTCTTCTACTCTACTGTGTTTCCTATAGGGCCAGAACAGTGAGCTTGCTCAGAACAAAAGAACTGTGCTTCCTACATACACAGGGCATATCTATATCAACTCTGCTGAGGAAACTGACAAGAACAGTAGATCCTCTTCATTCCAATACACTGTACATGCTGGGAACAGACACGAGTGCTATTTGCCCTGTGTATTACAAAGGAGGCGCAATAGTGACTCTTCTTACCAGAAAACTTCTCTTGCTCATAGGACCAGAAACTGCATGTGATCCAACTCCACTTAGGAATGGGAAACAAACGCTAGCTCGACTTACAAGAAACACACTCTGCTTTTGAGAAAAGAGCACTCTTCTACTCTACTGTGTTTCCTTTGGGTTCCAAACAGTGAGCTTGCTCAGAACAAAAGAAGTGTGCTTCCAACACACAGGGGTCATATCTAATTCAGCTCTGCTTAGGAAACTGACAAGAACAGTAGCTCCTCTTCAGTCCAAAAACTGTACTTGCTAGGAACAGACGAGAGTGCTATTTGCACTGTGTATGGCAATGGGAGCGCAATAGTGACTTTCCTTACCAGAAAACAACTCTTGCTCGTAGGACCAAAAACTGCATGTGATTCAACTCCATTTAGGACTGGGAGACAAACGCTAGCTCGCCTTACAAGAAACTCACTCTGCTTTTGAGAAAAGAGCACTCTTCTACTCTACTGTGTTTCCTATAGGGCCAGAACAATGAGCTTGCTCAGAACAAAAGAACTGTGCTTCCTACACACAGGGCCATATCTAGTTCAACTCTGCTTAGGAAACTGACAAGGACAGTAGCTCCTCTTGAGTCCAATACACTCTACTTGCTGGGAACAGACGCGAGTGCTATTTGCACTGTGTATGGCATTGAGAGCTCAATAATGACTTTCCTTACCAGAAAACAACTCTTGCTCGTAGGACCAAATACTGCATGTGATTCAACTCCATTCAGGACTGGGATACAAACGCTAGCTCACCTTACAAGAAACACACTCTGCTTTTGAGAAAAGAGCACTCTTCTACTCCGCTGTGTTTCCTATGGGGTCTGAACAGTGAGCTTGCTCAGAACAAAAGAACTGTGCTTCCTACACACACGGGCCATATCTAGTTCAACTCTGCTTAGGAAACTGACAAGATCAGTAGCTCCTCCTCAGTCCAATACACTGTACTGGCTGGGAACAGACGCGAGTGCTATTTGCACTGTTTATGACAATTGGAGCACAATAGTGACTCTTCTTACCAGAAAACAACTCTTGCTCATAGGACCAGAAACTTCATGTGATTAAACTCCATTTAAGACTGGGAAACAAACGGTAGCTCACCTTACAAGAAACACACTCTGCTTTTGAGAAAAGAGCACTCTCCTACTTTACTGTGTTTCCTATAGGGCCAGAACAGTGAGCTTTCTCAGAACAAAAGAACTGTGCTTCCTACATACACAGGGCATATCTATTTCAACTCTGCTGAGGAAACTGACAAGAACAGTTGATCCTCTTCATTCCAATACACTGTACATGCTGGGAACAGACTCGAGTGCTATTCGCCCTGTGTATTACAAAGGAGGCGCAATAGTGACTCTTCTTACCAGAAAACTTCTCATGCTGGTAGGACTAGAAACTGCATGTGATTCAACTCCACTTAGGAATGGGAAACAAACGCTAGCTTGCCTTACAAGAAACACACTCTGCTTTTGAGAAAAGAGCACTCTTCTACTCTACTATGTTTCCTATAGGGCCAGAACAGTGAGCTTTCTCAGAACAAAAGAACTCTTCTTCCTACATACACAGGGCATATCTATTTCAACTCTGCTTAGGAAACTGACAAGAACAGTAGATCCTCTTCATTCCAATACACTGTACATGCTGGGAATAGACGCGAGTGCTGTTTGCCCTGTGTATTACCAAGGAGGCGCAATAGTGACTCTTCTCACCAGAAAACTTCTCTTGCTCGTAGGACCAGAAACTGCATGTGATTCAACTCAGTTTAGGACTGGAAAACAAACGCTAGCTCGCCTTACAAGAAACACACTCTGCTTTTGAGAAAAGAGCACTCTTCTACTCTACTGTGTTTCCTATAGGGCCAGAACAGTGAGCTTGCTCAGAACAAAAGAACTGTGCTTCCTACACACAGGGGCCATATCTAGTTCAACTCTGCTTAGGAAAGTGACTAGAACAGTAGCTCCTCTTCAGTCCAATACACTCTAATTGCTGGGAACAGACAGGAGTGCTATTTGCACTGTGTATCGCAATGAGAGCACAATATTGACTTTCCTTACCAGAAAACAACTCTTGCTCATAGGACCAAAAACTGCATGTGGTTCAACTCCATTTAGGACTTTGAAACAAACGGTAGCTCACCTTACAAGAAACACACTCTGCTTTTGAGAAAAGAGCACTGTTCTACTCTACTGTGTTTCCAGTAGGGCCAGAACAGTGAGCTTGCTCAGAACAAAAGAACTGTGCTTCCTACACACACGGGCCATATCAAGTTCAACTCTGCTTAGGAAACTGACAAGAACAGTAGCTCCTCTTCAGTCCAATACACTGTACTTGCTGGGAACAGACGCGAGTGCTATTTGCACTGTTTATGGCAATGGGAGCACAATAGTGACTTTCCTTACCAGAAAACAACTCTTGCTCATAGGACCAGAAACTGCATGTGATTAAACTCCATTTAAGACTGGGAAACAAACGGTAGCTCACCTTACAAGAAACACACTCTGCTTTTGAGAAAAGAGCACTCTTCTACTCTACTGTGTTTCCTATAGGGCCAGAACAGAAAGCTTTCTCAGAACAAAAGAACTGTGCTTCCTACATACAAAGGGCATATCTATTTCAACCTTGCTTAGGAAACTGACAAGAACAATAGATCCTCTTCATTCCAATACACTGTACATGCTGTGAACAGACGCGAGTGCTATTTGCCCTGTGAATTACAAAGGAGGCGCAATAGTGACTCTTCTTACCAGAAAACTTCTCTTGCTCGTAGGACCAGAAACTGCATGTGATTCAACTCCACTTAGGAATGGGAAACAAACGCTAGCTCGCCTTACAAGAGACACACTCTGCTTTTGAGAAAAGAGCACTCTTCTACTCTACTGTGTTTTCTATAGTGCCAGAAGAACAGTTAGCTTGCTCAGAACAAAAGAACTGTGCTTCCTACACACATGGGCCATATCTAGTTCAACTCTGCTTAGGAAACTGACAAGAACATTGGCTCCTCTTCAGTCCAATACACTGTACTTGCTGGGAACAGACGCGAGTGCTCTTTGCACTGTGTATGGCAATCAGAGCGCAACAGTGACTCTTCTTACCAGAAAACAATTCTTCCTCGTAGGATGAGAAACTGCATAGGATTTAAGTCCATTTAGGACTGGGAAACAAACGCTAGCTCGCCTTACATGAAACACACTCTGCTTTTGAGAAAAGAGCACTCTTCTACTCTACTGTGCTTCCTATAGGGCCAGAACAGTGAGCTTGCTCAGAACAAAAGAACTGTGCTTCCTACACACAGGGGCCATATCTAGTTCAACTCTGCTTAGGTAACTGACAAGAACAGTAGCTCCTCTTCAGTCCAATACACTGTACCTGCTGGGAACAGACACGAGTGCTATTTGCACTGTGTATGGCAATGAGAGCTCAATAATGACTTTCCTTCCAGAAAACAACTCTTGCTCGTAGGAACAAATACTGCATGTGATTCAACTCCATTCAGGACTGGGAAACAAACGGTAGCTCACCTTACAAGAAACACACTCTGCTTTTGAGAAAAGAGCACTCTTCTACTCTACTGTGTTTCCTATAGGGCCAGAACAGTGAGCTTGCTCAGAACAAAAGAACTGTGCTTCCTACACACACGGGCCATATCAAGTTCAACTCTGCTTAGGAAACTGACAAGAACAGTAGCTCCTCTTCAGTCCAATACACTGTACATGCTGGGAACAGACGCGAGTGCTATTTGCCCTGTGTATTACAAAGGAGGCGCAATAGTGACTCTTCTTACCACAAAACAACTCTTGCTTGTAGGACCAGAAACTGCATGTGATTCAACTCCACTTAGGAATGGGAAACAAACGCTACCTCGCCTTACAAGAAACACACTCTGCTTTTGAGAAAAGAGCACTCTTCTACTCTACTGTGTTTCCTTTGGGTTCCAAACAGTTAGCTTGCTCAGAACAAAAGAACTGTGCTTCCAACACACAGGGGCCATATCTAGTTCAACTCTGCTTAGGAAACTGACAAGAACAGTAGCCCCTCTTCAGTCCAATACACTATACTTGCTAGGAACAGACGAGAGTGCTATTTGCACTGTGTAATGCAATGGGAGCGCAATAGAGACTTTCCTTACCAGAAAACAACTCTTGCTCGTAGGACCAAAAACTGCATGTGATTCAACTCCATTTAGGACTGGGAAACAAACGCTAGCTCTCCTTACAAGAGACACACTCTGCTTTTGAGAAAAGAGCACTCTTCTACTCTACTGTGTTTTCTATAGTGCCAGAAGAACAGTTAGCTTGCTCAGAACAAAAGAACTGTGCTTCCTACACACATGGGCCATATCTAGTTCAACTCTGCTTAGGAAACTGACAAGAACATTGGCTCCTCTTCAGTCCAATACACTGTACTTGCTGGGAACAGACGCGAGTGCTCTTTGCACTGTGTATGGCAATCAGAGCGCAACAGTGACTCTTCTTACCAGAAAACAATTCTTCCTCGTAGGACGAGAAACTGCATAGGATTTAAGTCCATTTAGGACTGGGAAACAAACGCTAGCTCGCCTTACATGAAACACACTCTGCTTTTGAGAAAAGAGCACTCTTCTACTCTACTGTGCTTCCTATAGGGCCAGAACAGTGAGCTTGCTCAGAACAAAAGAACTGTGCTTCCTACACACAGGGGCCATATCTAGTTCAACTCTGCTTAGGTAACTGACAAGAACAGTAGCTCCTCTTCAGTCCAATACACTGTACTTGCTGGGAACAGACACGAGAGCTATTTGCACTGTGTATGGCAATGAGAGCTCAATAATGACTTTCCTTCCAGAAAACAACTCTTGCTCGTAGGAACAAATACTGCATGTGATTCAACTCCATTCAGGACTGGGAAACAAACGGTAGCTCACCTTACAAGAAACACACTCTGCTTTTGAGAAAAGAGCACTCTTCTACTCTACTGTGTTTCCTATAGGGCCAGAACAGTGAGCTTTCTCAGAACAAAAGAACTGTGCTTCCTACATACACAGGGCATATCTATTTCAACTCTGCTTAGGAAACTGACAAGAACAGTAGCTCCTCTTCAGTCCAATACACTGTACATGCTGGGAACAGACGCGAGTGCTATTTGCCCTGTGTATTACAAAGGAGGCGCAATAGTGACTCTTCTTACCACAAAACAACTCTTGCTTGTAGGACCAGAAACTGCATGTGATTCAACTCCACTTAGGAATGGGAAACAAACGCTACCTCGCCTTACAAGAAACACACTCTGCTTTTGAGAAAAGAGCACTCTTCTACTCTACTGTGTTTCCTATAGTGCCAGAACAGTTAGCTTGCTCAGAACAAAAGAACTGTGCTTCCAACACACAGGGGCCATATCTAGTTCAACTCTGCTTAGGAAACTGACAAGAACAGTAGCCCCTCTTCAGTCCAATACACTATACTTGCTAGGAACAGACGAGAGTGCTATTTGCACTGTGTAATGCAATGGGAGCGCAATAGTGACTTTCCTTACCAGAAAACAACTCTTGCTCGTAGGACCAAAAACTGCATGTGATTCAACTCCATTTAGGACTGGGAAACAAACGCTAGCTCGCCTTACAAGAAACTCACTCTGCATTTGACAAAAGAGCTCACTTCTACTCTACTGTGATTCCTATAGTGCCAGAAGAACAGTTAGCTTGCTCAGAACAAAAGAACTGTGCTTCCTACACACAGGGGCCATATCTAGTTCAACTCTGCTTAGGAAACTGACAAGAACAGTAGCTCCCCTTCAGTCCAATACACTGTACTTGCTGGGAACAGACGCGAGTGCTATTTGCACTGTGTATGGCAATGGGAGCGCAAGAGTGACTCTTCTTACCAGAAAACAATTCTTCCTCATAGGACCAGAAACTGCATGTGATTAAACTCCATTTAAGACTGGGAAACAAACGGTAGCTCACCTTACAAGAAACACACTCTGCTTTTGAGAAAAGAGCACTCTTCTACTCTACTGTGTTTCCTATAGGGCCAGAACAGAAAGCTTTCTCAGAACAAAAGAACTGTGCTTCCTACATACAAAGGGCATATCTATTTCAACTCTGCTTAGGAAACTGACAAGAACAATAGATCCTCTTCATTCCAATACACTGTACTTGCTGGGTACAGACGTGAGTGCTATTTGCTCTGTTTATGGCAATGGGAGCACAATAGTGACTCTTCTTACCAGAAAACAATTCTTGCTCATAGGACCAGAAACTGCATGTGATTAAACTCCATTTAAGACTGGGAAACAAACGGTAGCTCACCTTACAAGAAACACACTCTGCTTTTGAGAAAAGAGCACTCTTCTACTCTACTGTGTTTCCTATAGGGCCAGAACAGTGAGCTTTCTCAGAACAAAAGAACTGTTCTTCCTACATACACAGGGCATATCTATTTCAACTCTGCTTAGGAAACTGACAAGAACAGTAGATCCTCTTCATTCAAATACACTGTACATGCTGGGAACAGGCGCGAGAGCTGTTTGCCCTGTGTATTACAAAGGAGGCGCAATAGTGACTCTTCTTACCAGAGAACTTCTCTTGCTCGTAGGACCAGAAACTGCATGTGATTCAACTGCACTTAGGAATGGGAAACAAACGCTAGCTCGCCTTACAAGAAACACACTCTGCTTTTGAGAAAAGAGCACTCATCTACTCTACTGTGTTTCCTTTGGGTTCCAAACAGTGAGCTTGCTCAGAACAAAAGAACTGTGCATCCAACACACAGGGGCCATATCTATTTCAACTCTGCTTAGGAAACTGACAAGAACAGTAGATCCTCTTCAGTCCAAAAACTGTACTTGCTAGGAACAGAGGAGAGTGTTATTTGCACTGTGTACGGCAATGGGAGCGCAATAGTGATTTCCCTTACCAGAAAACAACTCTTGCTCGTAGGACCAAAAACTGCATGTGATTCAACTCAATTTAGGACTGGAAAACAAACGCTAGCTCGCCATACAAGGAACACACTTTGCTTTTGAGAAAAGAGCACTCTTCTACTCTACTGTGTTTCCTATTGGTTCAAAACAGTGAGCTTGCTCAGAACAAAAGAACTGTGCATCCTACACACACGGGCCATATCTAGTTCTACTCTGCTTAGGCAACTGACAGGAGGAGTAGCTCCTCTTCAGTCCAATACGCTGTACTTGCTGGGAACAGACGCGAGTGCTATTTGCACTGTGTATGGCAATGGGAGCACAATAGTGACTCTTCTTACCAGAAAACAATTCTTGCTCGTAGGACCAGAAACTGCATGTGATTCAACTCCACTTAGGACTGGGAAACAAACGCTAGCTCGCCTTACATGAAACACACTCTGCTTTTGAGAAAAGAGCACTCTTCTACTCTACTGTGTTTACTATATGGCCAGAACAGTGAGCTTGCTCAGAACAAAAGAACTGTGCTTCCTACACACAGGGGCCATATCTAGTTCAACTCTGCTAAGGAAACTGACAAG
This sequence comes from Peromyscus eremicus, assembly GCF_949786415.1. Taxonomy (NCBI): domain Eukaryota; kingdom Metazoa; phylum Chordata; class Mammalia; order Rodentia; family Cricetidae; genus Peromyscus; species Peromyscus eremicus. The sequence goes on along the minus strand of NW_026734977.1, from coordinate 77,544 downwards.
AACAGTAGCTGCTCTTCTGTCCAATACACTGTACTTGTTGGGAACAGACACGAGTACTATTTGCACTGTGTATGGCAATGAGAGCGCAATATTGACTTTCCTTACCAGAAAACAACTCTTGCTCGTAGGACCAAAAACTGCTTGTGATTCAACTCCATTTAGAACTGGGAAACAAACGCTAGCTCGCCTTACAAGAAACACACTCTGCTTTTGAGAAAAGAGCACTCTTCTACTCTACTGTGTTTCCTATAGGGCCAGAACAGTTAGCTTGCTCAGAGCAAAAGAACTGTGCTTACAACACACAGGGGCCATATCTAGTTCAACTCTGCTTAAGAAACTGAAAAGAACAGTAGCTCCTCTTCAGTCCAAACCTGAACTTGCTAGGAAGAGACGAGAGTGCTATTTGCACTGTGAATGGCAATGGGAGCACAATAGTGACTTTCCTTACCAGAAAACAACTCATCCTCATAGGACCAAAAACTGCATGTGATTCAAATCAATTTAGGACTGGAAAACAAACGCTAGCTCGCCTTACAAGAAACACACTCTGCTTTTGAGAAAAGAGCACTCTTCTACTCTACTGTGTTTAATATGGGCTCCAAACAGTGAGCTTGCTCAGAACAAAAGAACTGTGCTTCCTACACACACGGGCCATATCTAGTTCAACTCTGCTTAGGAAACTTACAAGAACAGTAGCTCCTCTTCAGTCCGATACACTGTACTTGCTAAGAAAAGACGCGAGTGCTATTTGCACTGTGTATGGCAATGGGAGCACAATAGTGGTTCTTCTTACCAGAAAACAATTCTTCCTCGTAGGACAAGAAACTGCATGTGATTCAACTCCATTTAGGACTGGGAAACAAACGCTAGCTCGCCTTACATGAAACACACTCTGCTTTTGAGAAAAGAGCACTCTTCTAGTCTACTGTGTTTCCTATAGGGCCAGAACAGTGAGATTGCTCAGAACAAAAGAACTGTGCTTCCTACACACACGGGCCATATCTAGTTCAACTCTGCTTAGGAACCTAACAAGAACAGTAGCTCCTCTTCAGTCCAATACACTGTACTTGCTGGGAACACACGTGAGTGCTATTTGCACTGTGCATGGCAATGAGAGGTCAATAATGACTTTCCTTACCAGAAAACAACTCTTACTCGTAGGACCAAATACTGCATGTGATTCAACTCCATTCAGGACGGGGATACAAACGCTAGCTCGCCTTACAAAAAACACACTCTGCTTTTGAGAAAAGAGCACTCTTCTACTCTGCTGTGTTTCCTATGGGTTCCAAACAGTGAGCTTGCTCAGAACAAAAGAACTGTGCTTCCTACATACAAGGGCCATATCTAGTTCAACTCTGCTTAGGAAACTGACAAGGACAGTAGCTCCTCTTCAGTCCAATACACTGTACTTGCTAGGAACAGACAAGAGTGCTATTTGCACTGTGTATGGCAATGGGAGCACAATAGTGACTCTTACCAGAAAACAACTCTTGCTCATAGGACCAGAAACTGCATGTGATTAAACTCCATTTAGGACTGGGAAACAAACGCTAGCTTGCCTTACAAGAAACTCACTCTGCTTTTGAGAAAAGAGCACTCTTCTACTCTACTGTGTTTCCTATAGTGCCAGAAGAACAGTTAGCTTGCTCAGAACAAAAGAACTGTGCTTCCTACACACAGGGGCCATATCTAGTTCAACTCTGCTTAGGAAAATGACAAGAACAGTAGCTCTTCTTCAGTCCAATACACTGTACTTGCTGGGAACAGACACGAGTGCTATTTGCACTGTGTATCGCAATGAGAGCACAATATTGACTTTCCTTACCAGAAAACAACTCTTGTTCTTTGGACAAAAAACTGCATGTGATTCAACTCCATTTAGGACTGGGAAACAAAAGATAGTTCGCCTTACATGAAACACACTCTGCTTTTGAGAAAAGAGCACTCTTTTACTCTAATGTGTTTCCTATAGTGCCAGAACAGTTAGCTTGCTCAGAACAAAAGAACTGTGCTTCCTAAACACAGGGGCCATATCTAGTTCAACTCTGCTTAGGAAACTGACAAGAACAGTAGCTCCCCTTCAGTCCAATACACTGTACTTGCTGGGAACAGACGCGAGTGCTGTTTGCACTGTGTATGGCAATGAGAGCGCAATAATGACTTTCCTTACCAGAAAACAACTCTTGCTCGTAGGACCAAATACTGCATGTGATTCAACTCCATTCAGGACTGGGATACAAACGCTAGCTCACCTTACAAGAAACACACTCTGCTTTTGAGAAAACAGCACTCTTCTACTCTGCTGTGTTTCCTAAGGGGTCTGAACAGTGAGCTTGCTCAGAACAAAAGAACTGTGCTTCCTACACACACGGGCCATATCTAGTTCAACTCTGCTTAGGAAACTGAAAAGAACAGTAGCTCCTCTTCAGTCCAAAAACTGTACTTGCTAGGAACAGACGAGAGAGCTATTTGCACTGTGTATGGCAATGGGAGCGCAATAGTGACTTTCCTTAACAGAAAACAACTATTGCTCTGAGGTCCAAAAACTGCATGTGATTCAACTCCATTTAGGACTGGGAAACAAACGCTATCTTGCCTTACAAGAAACTCACTATGCTTTTGAGAAAAGAGCACTCTTCTACTCTACTGTGTTTCCTATAGGGCCAGAACAGTGAGCTTGCTCAGAACAAAAGAACTGTGCTTCCTACACACACGGGCCATATCTAGTTCAACTCTGCTTAGGAAACTGACCAGAACAGTAGCTCCTCTTGAGTCCAATACACTGTATTTGCTGGGAACAGACGCGAGTGCTATTTGCACTGTTTATGGCAATGGGAGCACAATAGTGACTCTTCTTACCAGAAAACAACTCTTGCTCATAGGACCAGAATCTGCATGTGATTAAACTCCATTTAAGACTGGGAAACAAACGGTAGCACACCTTACAAGAAGCACACTCTGCTTTTGAGAAAAGAGCACTCTTCTACTGTACTGTGTTTCCTATAGGGCCAGAACAGTGAGCTTTCTCAGAACAAAAGAACTGTGCTTCCTACATACACAGGTCATATCTATTTCAACTCTGCTTAGGAAACTGACAAGAACAGTAGATCCTCTTCATTCAAATACACTGTACATGCTGGGAACAGATGCGAGTGCTATTTGCCCTGTGCATTACAAAGAGGCACAAGAGTGACTCTTCTTACCAGAAAACTTCTCTTGCTCATAGGACCAGAAACTGCATTTGATTCAACTCCACTTAGGAATGGGAAACAAACGCTAGCTCGCCTTACAAGAAACACACTCTGCTTTTGAGAAAAGAGCACTCTTCTACTCTACTGTGTTTCCTTTGGGTTCCAAACAGTGAGCTTGCTCAGAGCAAAAGAACTGTGCTTCCTACACACAGGGGCCATATCTAGTTCAACTCTGCTAAGGAAACTGACAAGAACAGTAGCTGCTCTTCTGTCCCATACACTGTACTTGCTGGGAAAAGACAAGAGTGCTATTTGCACTGTGTATGGCAATGAGAGCACCATATTGACTTTCCTTACCAGAAAACAACTCTTGCTCATCGGACCAAAAACTGCATGTGATTCAACTCCAGTTAGGACTGGGAAACAAACGCTAGCTCTCATTACAAGAAACACACTCTGCTTTTGGGAAAAGAGCACTCTTCTACTCTACTGTGTTTCCTATAGTGCCAGAAGAACAGTTAGCTTGCTCAGAACAAAAGAACTGTGCTTCCAACACACAGGGGCCATATCTAGTTCAACTCTGCTTAGGAAACTGACAAGAACAGTAGCTCCTCTTCAGTCTAATACACTGTACTTGCTGGGAACAGACGCGAGTGCTATTTGCACTGTGTATGGCAATGGGAGCGCAATAGTGACTCTTCTTACCAGAAAACAATTCTTCCTCGTAGGACCAGAAACTGCATGTGATTCAATTCCATTTAGGACTGGCAAACAAACGCTAGATCGCCTTACATGAAACACACTCTGCTTTTGAGAAAAGAGCACTCTTCTACTCTAATGTGTTTCCTATAGTGCCAGAAGAACTGTTAGCTTGCTCAGAACAAAAGAACTGTGCTTCCAACACACAGGGGCCATATCTAGTTCAACTCTGCTTAGGAAACTGACAAGAACAGTAGCTCCTATTCAGTCTAATACACTGTACTTGCTGGGAACACACGCGAGTGCTATTTGCACTGTTTATCACAATGAGAGCGCAATATTGACTTTCCTTACCAGAAAACAACTCTTGCTCGTAGGACCAAAACTTCATGTGATTCAACTCCATTTAGGACTGGGAAACAAAGGGTAGCTCACCTTACAAGAAACACACTCTGCTTTTGAGAAAAGAGCACTCTTCTACTCTACTGTGTTTCCTATAGTGCCAGAACAGTGAGCTTGCTCAGAACAAAAGAACAGTGCTTCCTACATACACAGGTCATATCTAGTTCAACTCTGCTTAGGATACTGACAAGTACAGTAGCTCCTCTTCAGTCCAATACACTGTACTTGCTGGGAATAGACAGGAGTGCTATTTGCACTGTGTATGGCAACGGGAGCACAATAGTGTCTCTTCTTACCAGAAAACAACTCTTGCTCGTAGGACCAGAAACTGCATGTGATTCAACTCCATTTAGGACTGGGAAACAAACACTAGCTCGCCTTACATGAAACACACTCTGCTTTTGAGAAAAGAGCACTCTTCTACTCTACTGTGTTTCCTATATGGCCAGAACAGTGAGCTTGCTCAGAACAAAAGAACTGTGCTTCCTACACACAGGGGCTATATCTAGTTCAACTCTGCTTAGGAAACTGACAAGAACAGTAGCTCCTCTTCAGTCCAATACTCTGTACTTGCTGGGAACAGACTCGAGTGCTATTTGCACTGTGTATGGCAATGAGAGCTCAATAATGACTTTCCTTACCAGAAAACAACACTTACCAGTAGGACCAAATACTGCATGTGATTCAACTCCATTCAGGACTGGGATACAAACGCTAGCTCGCCTTACAAGAAACACACTCTACTTTTGAGAAAAGAGCACTCTTCTACTCTGCTGAGTTTCCTATGTGTATGAACAGTGAGCTTGCTCAGAACAAAAGAACTGTGCTTCCTACACAAACGGGCCATATCTAGTTGAACTCTACTTAGGAAACTGACAAGAACAGTAGCTCCTTTTCAGTACAATACACTGTACTTGCTGGGAACAGACGTGAGTGCTATTTGCACTGTGTATCGCAATGAGAGCGCAATATTAACTTTCCTTACCAAAAAACAACTCTTGCTCGTGGGACCAAAAACTGCATGTGATTCAACTCCATTTAGGACTGGGAAACAAACGCTAGCTCTCCTTACAAGAAACACACTCTGCTTTTGAGAAATGAGCACTCTTCTACTCAACTGTGTTTCCTATAGGCCAGAATATTGAGCTTGCTCAGAACATAAGAACTGTGCTTCCTACACACAAGGGCCATATCTAGTTCAACTCTGCTTAGGAAACTGACAAGACCAGTAGCTACCCTTCAGTCCAATACACTGTACTTGCTGGGAACAGACGCGAGTGCTATTTGCACTGGGTATCGCAATGAGAGCGCAATACTGACTTTCATTACCAGAAAACAACTCTTGCTCGAAGGACCAAAAACTGCATGTGATTCAACTCCATTTAGGACTGGGAAACAAACCCTAGCTCTCCTTACAAGAAACAGACTCTGCTTTTGAGAAAAGAGCACTCTTCTACTCTACTGTGTTTCCTATAGTGCCAGAACAGTTAGCTTGCTCAGAACAAAAGAACTGTGCTTCCAACACACAGGGGCCATATCTAGTTCAACTCTGCTTAGGAAACTGACAAGAACAGTAGCTCCTCTTCAGACCAAAAACTGTACTTGCTAGGAATAGATGTGAGTGCTATTTGCACTGTGTATGGCAATGGGAGCGCAATAGTGACTTTCCTTACCAGAACACAACTCATCCTCATAGCAGAAAAAACTGCATGTGATTCAACTCAATTTAGGACTGGAAAACAAACGCTAGCTCGCCATACAAGAAACACACTCTGCTTTTGAGAAAAGAGCACTCTTCTACTCTACTGTGTTTCCCATGGGCTCCAAACAGTGAGCTTGCTCAGAACAAAAGAACTGTGCTTCCTACACACAGGGGCCATATCTAGTTCAACTCTGCTTCGGAAACTGAGAAGAACAGTAGCTCCTCTTCAGTCCAATACACTGTACTTGCTGGGAACAGATGCGAGTGCTATTTGCACTGTGTATGGCAATTAGAGCACAATAATGACTTTCCTTACCAGAAAACAACTCTTGCTCGTAGGACCAAATACTGCATGGGATTCAACTCCCTTCAGGACTGGGATACAAACGCTAGCTCGCCTTACAAGAAACACACTCTGCTTTTGAGAAAAGAGCACTCTTCTACTCTGCTGTGTTTCCTATGGGGTCTGAACAGTGAGCTTGCTCAGAACAAAAGAACTGTGCTTCCTACACACAGGGGCCATATCTAGTTCAACTCTGCTTAGGAAACTGACAAGAACAGTAGCTCCTATTCAGTCCAATACACTGTACTTGCTGGGAACAGACGCGAGTGCTATTTGCACTGTTTATCACAATGAGAGTGCAATATTGACTTTCCTTACCAGAAAACAACTCTTGCTCGTAGGACCAAAAACTGGATGGGATTCAACTCCATTTAGGACTGGGAAACAAACGGTAGCTCACCTTACAAGAAACACACTCTGCTTTTGAGAAAAGAGCACTCTTCTACTCTACTGGGTTTCCTATAGTGCCTGAACAGTGAGCTTGCTCAGAACAAAAGAACAGTACTTCCTACATACACAGGTCATATCTAGTTCAACTCTGCTTAGGATACTGACAAGTACAGTAGCTCCTCTTCAGTCCAATACACTGTACTTGCTGGGAACAGACGCGAGTGCTATTTGCACTGTGTATGGCAACGGGAGCACAATAGTGACTCTTCTTACCAGAAAACAACTCTTGCTCGTAGGACCACAAACTGCATGTGATTCAACTCCATTTAGGACTGGGAAACAAACGCTAGCTCGCCTTACAAGAAACACACTCTGCTTTTGAGAAAAGAGTACTCTTCTATTCTACTGTGTTTCCTATGGGTTCTGAACAGTGAGCTTGCTCAGAACAAAAGAACTGTGCTTCTAACACACAGGGGCCATATCTAGTTCAACTCTGCTTAGGAAACTGACAAGAACAGTAGCTCCTCTTCAGTCCAAAAACTGTACTTGCTAGGAACAGACAAGAGTGCTTTTTGCACTGTGTATGGCAATGGGAGCACAATAGTGACTTTCCTTACCAGAAAACAACTCATCCTCGTAGGACTAAAAACTGCATGTGATTCAACTCCATTTAGGACTGGGAAACAAACGCTAGCTCTCCTTACAAGAAACACACTCTGCTTTTGAGAAAAGAGCACTCTTCTACTCTAATGTGTTTCCTATAGTGCCAGAAGAACAGTTAGCTTGCTCAGAACAAAAGAACTGTGCTTCCAACACACAGGGGCCATATCTAGTTCAACTCTGCTTAGGAAACTGACAAGAACAGTAGCTCCTATTCAGTCCAATACACTGTACTTGCTGGGAACAGACGCGAGTGCTATTTGCACTGTTTATCACAATGAGAGCACAATATTGACTTTCCTTACCAAAAAACAACTCTTGCTCGTAGGACCAAAAACTGCATGTGATTCAACTCCATTTAGGACTGGGAAACAAATGGTAGCTCACCTTACAAGAAACACACTCTGCTTTTGAGAAAAGAGCACTCTTCTACTCTACTGTGTTTCCTATAGGGCCAGAACAGTGAGCTTGCTCAGAACAAAAGAACTGTGCTTCCTACATACACAGGTCATATCTAGTTCAACTCTGCTTAGAAAACTGACAAGAACAGTAGCTCCTCTTCAGTCCAATACACTGTACTTGCTCGGAACAGACGTGAGTGCTATTTGCACTGTGTATGGCAATGGGAGCTCAATAGTGACTCTTCTTACCAGAAAACATCTCTTGCTCGTAGGACCAAAACCTGCATGGGATTCAACTCCATGTAGGACTGGAAAACAAACACTAACTCGCCTTAAATGAAACACACTCTGCTTTTGAGAAATGAGCATTCTTCTACTCTACTGTGTTTCCTATAGAGCCAGAACAGTGAGCTTGCTCAGAACAAAGAACTGTGCTTCCTACACACAAGGGTCATGTCTAGTTCAACTCTGCTTAGGATACTGACAAGAACAGTAGCTCCTCTTCAGTCCAATTCACTGTACTTGCTGGGAACAGACGCCAGTGCTATTTGCCCTGTGTATGACAATGGGAGTGCAATAGGGACTCTTCTTACCATAAAACAACTCTTGCTCGTAGGACCAAAAACTGCAAGTGATTCAACTCCATTTAGGACTGGGAAACAAACGTTAGCTCGCCTTACAAGAAACACACTCTGCTTTTGAGAAAAGAGTACTCTTCTATTCTACTGTGTTTCCTATGGGTTCTGAACAGTGAGCTTGCTCAGAACAAAAGAACTGTGCTTCTAACACACAGGGGCCATATCTAGTTCAACTCTGCTTAGGAAACTGACAAGAACAGTAGCTCCTCTTCAGTCCAAAAACTGTACTTGCTAGGAACAGACAAGAGTGCTTTTCGCACTGTGTATGGCAATGGGAGCACAATAGTGACTTTCATTACCAGAAAACAACTCATCCTCGTAGGACTAAAAACTGCATGTGATTCAACTCCATTTAGGACTGGGAAACAAACGCTAGCTCTCCTTATAAGAAACACACTCTGCTTTTGAGAAAAGAGCACTCTTCTACTCTAATGTGTTTCCTATAGTGCCAGAAGAACAGTTAGCTTGCTCAGAACAAAAGAACTGTGCTTCCAACACACAGGGGCCATATCTAGTTCAACTCTGCTTAGGAAACTGACAAGAACAGTAGCTCCTATTCAGTCCAATACACTGTACTTGCTGGGAACAGATGCGAGTGCTATTTGCACTTTGTTTGCCAATGGGAGCACAATAGTGACTCTTCTTACCAGAAAACAACTCTTGCTCATAGAACCAGAAACTGCATGTGATTCAACTCCACTTAGTACTGGGAAACAAACGCTATCTCGCCTTACAAGAAAAACACTCTGGTTTTGAGAAAAGAGCACTCTTCTACTCTACTGTGTTTCCTATAGGGCCAGAACAGTGAGCTTGCTCAGAACAAAAGAACTGTGCTTCCAACACACAGAGCCCATATCTAGTTCAACTCTGCTTAGGAAACTGACAAGAACAGTAGCTCCTCTTCAGTCCAAAAACTGTACTTGCTAGGAACAGACGAGAATGCTCTTTGCACTGTGTATGGCAATGGGAGCACAATAGTGACTTTCCTTACCAGAAAACAATTCATCTTCGTAGGACCAAAATCTGCATGTGATTCAACTCAATTTAGGACTGGAAAACAAATGCTAGCTCGCCTTAGAAGAAACACACTCTGCTTTTGAGAAAAGAGCACTCTTCTACTCTACTGTGTTTCCTATAGTGCCAGAAGAACAGTTGGCTTGCTCAGAACAAATGAACTGTGCTTCCAACCCACAGGGGCCATATCTAGTTCAACTCTGCTTAGGAAACTGACAAGAACAGTAGCTCCTCTTCAGTCCAAAAACTGTACTTGCTAGGAACAGACGAGAGTGCTATTTGCACTGTGTATGGCAAAGGGAGCGCAATAGTGACTCTTCTTACCAGAAAACAATTCTTCCTCAAAAGACCAGAAACTGCATGTGATTCAACTCCATTTAGCACTGGGAAACAAACGCTAGCTCGCCTTACATGAAACACACTCTGCTTTTGAGAAAAGAGCACTCTTCTACTCTACTGTTTTTCCTATAAGGCCAGAACAGTGAGCTTGCTCAGGACAAAAGAACTGTGCTTCCTAAATACACAGGTCATATCTAGTTCAACTCTGCTTAGAAAACTGACAAGAACAGTAGCTCTTCTTCAGTCCAATACACTGTACTTGCTCGGAAAAGACGTGAGTGCTATTTGCACTGTGTATGGCAATGGGAGCTCAATAGTGACTCTTCTTACCAGAAAACTACTCTTGCTCGTAGGACCAAAAACTGCATGGGATTCAACTCGATGTAGGACTGGAAATCAAACACTAATTCGCCTTAAATGAAACACACTCTGCTTTTGAGAAATGAGAATTCTTCTACTCTACTGTGTTTCCTTTGGGTTCCAAACAGTGAGCTTGCTCAGAACAAAAGAACTGTGCTTCCAACACACAGGGGCCATATCTAGTTTAACTCTGCTTAGGAAACTGACAGGAACAGTAGCTCCTCTTCTGTCCAAAAACTGTACTTGCTAGGAACAGACGAGAGTACTATTTGCACTGTGTATGGCAATGGGAGCACAATAGTGACTCTTCTTATCAGAAAACAACTCTTGCTCATAGGACCAAAATCTGCATGTGATTCAACTCAATTTAGGACTGGAAAACAAACGCTAGCTCGCCTTACAAGAAACACACTCTGATTTTGAGAAAAGAGCACTCTTCTACTCTACTGTGTTTCCTATGGGGTCCAAACAGTGAGCTTGCTCAGAACAAAAGAACGGTGCTTCCTACACACACGGGCCATATCTAGTTCAACTCTGCATAGGAAACTGACAAGAACAGTAGCTCCTTCTCAGTCCAAAAACTGTACTTGCTGGGAACAGACGCGAGTGCTATTTGCACTGTGTATCACAATGAGAGCACAATAGTGACTCTTCTTACCACAAAACAACTCTTGCTCGTATGAATCAAAAACTGCATGTGATTCAACTTCATTTAGGACTGGGAAACAAACGGTAGCTCACCTTACAAGAAACACACTCTGCTTTTGAGAAAAGAGCACTCTTCTACTCTACTGTGTTTCCTATAGGGCCAGAACAGTGAGCTTGCTCAGAACAAAAGAACTGTGCTTCCTACATACACAGGTCATATCTAGTTCAACTCTGCTTAGGATCCTGACAAGTACAGTAGCTCCTCTTCAGTCCAATACACTGTACCTTCTGGGAACAGACACGAGTGCTATTTGCACTGTGTATGGCAATGGGAGCGCAATAGTGACTCTTCTTACCAGAAAACAATTCTTCCTCGTAGGACCAGAAACTGCATGTGATTCAACTCCATTTAGGACTGGGAAACAAACGCTAGCTCTCCTTACAAGAAACAGACTCTGCTTTTGAGAAAAGAGCACTCTTCTACTCTACTGTGTTTCCTATAGTGCCAGAAGAACAGTTAGCTTGCTCAGAACAAAAGAACTGCGCTTCCAACACACACGGGCCATATCTAGTTCAACTCTGCTTAGGAAACTGACAAGAACAGTAGCTCCTCTTCAGTCCAAAAACTGTACTTGCTAGGAATAGATGTGAGTGCTATTTGCACTGTGTATGGCAATGGGAGCGCAATAGTGACTTTCCTTACCAGAACACAACTCATCCTCATAGCAAAAAAAACTGCATGTGATTCAACTCAATTTAGGACTGGAAAACAAACGCTAGCTCGCCATACAAGAAACACACTCTGCTTTTGAGAAAAGAGCACTCTTCTACTCTACTGTGTTTCCTATGGGCTCCAAACAGAGAGCTTGCTCAAAACAAAAGAACTGTGCTTACTACACAGACGGGCCATATCTAGTTCAACTCTGCTTAGGAAACTTACAAGAACAGTAGCTCCTCTTCAGTCCAATACACTGTACTTGCTGGGAACAGACAGGAGTGCTATTTGCACTGTGTATTGCAATGGGAGCGCAATAGTGACTCTTCTTAACAGAAAACAATTCTTCCTCGTAGGACCAGAAACTGCATGTGATAAAGTCAATTTAGGACTGGGTAACAAACGCTAGCTCGCCTTACAAGAAACACACTCTGCTTTTGAGAAATGAGCACTTTTCTACTCTACTGTGTTTCCTATAGGACCAGAACAGTGAGCTTGCTCAGAACAAAAGAACTGTGCTTCCTACACACAGGGGCCATATCTAGTTCAACTCTGCTTAGGAAACTGAGAAGAACAGTAGCTCCTCTTCAGTCCAATACACTGTACTTGCTGGGAACAGATTCGAGTGCTATTTGCACTGTGTATGGCAATTAGAGCACAATAATGACTTTCCTTACCAGAAAACAACTCTTGCTCATAGGACCAAATACTGCATGTGATTCAACTCCCTTCAGGACTGGGATACAAACGCTAGCTCGCCTTACAAGAAACACACTCTGCTTTTGAGAAAAGAGCACTCTTCTACTCTGCTGTGTTTCCTATGGGGTCTGAACAGTGAGCTTGCTCAGAACAAAAGAACTGTGCTTCCTACACACAGGGGCCATATCTAGTTCAACTCTGCTTAGGAAACTGACAAGAACAGTAGCTCCTATTCAGTCCAATACACTGTACTTGCTGGGAACAGACGCGAGTGCTATTTGCACTGTTTATCACAATGAGAGCGCAATATTGACTTTCCTTACCAGAAAACAACTCTTGCTCGTAGGACCAAAAACTGCATGTGATTCAACTCCGTTTAGGACTGGGAAACAAAGGGTAGCTCACCTTACAAGAAACACACTCTGCTTTTGAGAAAAGAGCACTCTTCTACTCTACTGTGCTTCCTATAGTGCCAGAACAGTGAGCTTGCTCAGAACAAAAGAACAGTACTTCCTACATACACAGGTCATATCTAGTTCAACTCTGCTTAGGATACTGACAAGTACAGTAGCTCCTCTTCAGTCCAATACACTGTATTTGCTGGGAACAGACGCGAGTGCTATTTGCACTGTGTATGGCAACGGGAGCACAATAGTGACTCTTCTTACCAGAAAAAAACTCTTGCTCGTAGGACCAGAAACTGCATGTGATTCAACTCCATTTAGGACTGGGAATCAAACGCTAGCTCACCTTACAAGAAACACACTCTGCTTTTGAGAAAAGAGTACTCTTCTATTCTAGTGTGTTTCCTATGGGTTCTGAACAGTGAGCTTACTCAGAACAAAAGAACTGTGCTTCTAACACACAGGGGCCCTATCTAGTTCAACTCTGCTTAGGAAACTGACAAGAACAGTAGCTCCTCTTCAGTCCAAAAACTGTACTTGCTAGGAACAGAGGAGAGTGCTTTTTGCACTGTGTATGGCAATGGGAGCACAATAGTGACTTTCCTTACCAGAAAACAACTCATCCTCGTAGGACTAAAAACTGCATGTGATTCAACTCCATTTAGGACTGGGAAACAAACGCTAGCTCTCCTTACAAGAAACACAGTCTGCTTTTGAGAAAAGAGCACTCTTCTACTCTAATGTGTTTCCTATAGTGCCAGAAGAACAGTTAGCTTGCTCAGAACAAAAGAACTGTGCTTCCAACACACAGGGGCCATATCTAGTTCAACTCTGCTTAGAAAACTGACAAGAACAGTAGCTCCTCTTCAGTCCAATACACTGTACTTGCTCGGAACAGACGTGAGTGCTATTTGCACTGTGTATGGCAATGGGAGCTCAATAGTGACTCTTCTTACCAGAAAACATCTCTTGCTCGTAGGACCAACACCTGCATGGGATTTAACTCCATGTAGGACTGGAAAACAAACACTAACTCGCCTTAAATGAAACACACTCTGCTTTTGAGAAATGAGCATTCTTCTACTCTACTGTGTTTCCTATAGAGCCAGAACAGTGAGCTTGCTCAGAACAAAAGAACTGTGCTTCCTACACACAAGGGCCATATCAAGTTCAACTCTGCTGAGGAAACTGACAAGAACAGTAGCTCCTCTTCAGTCAAATACACTATACTTGCTGGGAACAGATGCGAGTGCTATTTGCACTTTGTTTGCCAATGGGAGCACAATAGTGACTCTTCTTACCAGAAAACAACTCTTGCTCGTAGAACCAGAAACTGCATGTGATTCAACTCCTCTTAGGACAGGGAAACAAACGCTATCTCGCCTTACAAGAAAAACACTCTGGTTTTGAGAAAAGAGCACTCTTCTACTCTACTGTGTTTCCTATAGGGCCAGAACAGTGAGCTTGCTCAGAACAAAAGAACTGTGCTTCCAACACACAGAGCCCATATCTAGTTCAACTCTGCTTAGGAAACTGACAAGAACAGTAGCTCCTCTTCTGTCCAAAAACTGTACTTGCTAGGAATAGACGAGAGTGCTATTTGCACTGTGTATGGCAATGGGAGCACAATAGTGACTTTCCTTACCAGAAAACAATTCATCCTCGTAGGACCAAAATCTGCATGTGATTCAACTCAATTTAGGACTGGAAAACAAATGCTAGCTCGCATTACAAGAAACACACTCTGCTTTTGAGAAAAGAGCACTCTTCTACTCTACTGTGTTTCCTATAGGGCCAGAACAGAGAGCTTGCACAGAAAAAAAGAAGTGTGCTTCCTACACACAGGGGCCATATCTAGTTCAACTCTGCTTAGGAAACTGACAAGAACAGTAGCTCCTCTTCAGTCCAATACACAGTACTTGCTGGGAGCAGACGCGAGTGATATTTGCACTGTGTATCGCAATGAGAGCACAATATTGACTTTCCTTACCAGAAAACAACTCTTGCTCGAAGGACCAAATACTGCATGTGATTCAACTCCATTTAGGACTGGGAAACAAACGCTAGCTCTCCTTACAAGAAACACACTCTGCTTTTGAGAAAAGAGCACTCTTCTACTCTACTGCGTTTCCTATAGTGCCAGAAGAACAGTTAGCTTGCTCAGAACAAAAGAACTGTTTTCCATCACGAAGGGGCCATATCTAGTTCAACTCTGCTTAGGAAACTGACAAGAACAGTAGCTCCTCTTCAGTCCAAAAACTGTACTTGCTAGGAACAGACGAGAGTGCTATTTGCACTGTGTATGGCAATGGGAGCACAATAGTGACTTTCCTTACCAGAAAACAATTCATCCTCGTAGGAACAAAATCTGCATGTGATTCAACTCAATTTAGGTCTGAAAAACAAACACTAGCTCGCCTTACAAGAAACATTCTCTTTTTTTGAGAAAAGAGCACTCTTCTACTCTACTGTGTTTCCTATGGGGTCCAAACAGTGAGCTTGCTCAGAACAAAAGAACTGTGCTTCCTACACACATGAGCCATATCTAGTTCAACTCTGCTTAGGAAAATGACAAGAACAGTAGCTTCTCTTCAGTCCAATACACTGTACTTGCTCGGAACAGACGTGAGTGCTATTTGCACTGTGTATGGCAATGGGAGCTCAATAGTGACTCTTCTTACCAGAAAACAACTCTTGCTCGTAGGACCAAAAACTGCATGGGATTCAACTCCATGTAGGACTGGAAAACAAACACTAACTCGCCTTAAATGAAACACACTCTGCTTTTGAGAAATGAGCATTCTTCTACTCTACTGTGTTTCCTATAATGCCAGAACAGTGAGCTTGCTCAGAACAAAAGAACTGTGCTTTCAACACACAGGGCACATATCTAGGTCAACTCTGCTTAGGAAACTGACAAGAACAGGAGCTCCTCTTCAGTCCAATACACTGTACTTGCTAGGAACAGACGAGAGTATTATTTGCACTGTGTATGGCAATGGGAGAACAATAGTGACTTTTCTTACCAGAAATCAACTCATCTTCGTAGGACCAAAAACTGCATGTGATTCAACTCAATTTAAGACTGTAAAACAAACGCTAGCTCACCTTACAAGAAACACACTCTGTTTTTGAGAAAAGAGCACTCTTCTACTCTACTGTGTTTCCTATGGGGTCCAAACAGTGAGCTTGCTCAGAACAAAAGAACTGTGCTTCCTACACACACGGGCCATATCTAGTTCAACTCTGCTTAGGAAACTGACAAGAAGAGTAGCTCCTCTTCAGTCCAATTCACTGTACTTGCTGGGAACAGACGGGAGTGCTATTTGCACTGTATATGTCAATGGGGAGCACAATAGTGACTCTTCTTAACAGAAAACAATTCTTCCTCATAGGACCAGAAACTGCATGTGATTCAACTCCATTTAGGACTGGGAAACATTGTTTTTCTCTGCTGAGTAGTATTCCATTGTGTATATGTACCACATTTTGTTTATCCATTCTTCAGTTGAAGGGCATCTAGGTTGTTTCCATGTTCTGGCTATTACAAACAACGCTGATATGAACATAGCTGAACAAGTGCTCTTGTGGTGTGGTTGAGCATTCCTTGGGTATAATCCCAATAGTGGTATAGCTGGATCTTGGGGGAGATGGATTCCCAATTTTCTAAGAAATCGCCATATTGATTTCCAAAGTGGTTGTACAAGCTTGCATTCCCACCAGCAGTGGAGGAGAGTTCCCCTAGCTCCACATCCTCTCCAGCATAAGGTGTCTTCAGTGTTTTTGATCTTAGCCATTCTGACAGGTGTAAGGTGGTATCTCAGAGTTGTTTTGATTTGCATTTCCCTGATGATTAGGGATGTTGAGCAATTCCTTAAATGCCTTTCAGCCATTTGAGTTTCCTCTGTTGAGAATTCTCTGTTTAGTTCTATAGCCCATTTCTTAATTGGACTGTTGGGCATTTTGATGTCTAATTTCTTGAGTTCCTTATATATTCTGGATATCAGTCCTCTGTCAGATGTGGGATTGGTGAAGATCTTTTCCCATTCTGTAGGCTGTCGCTTTGTTTGTTGACCGTATCCTTTGCCCTACAAAAGCTTCTCAGTTTCAAGAGGTCCCATTGATTGATTGTTTCTCTCAGTGTCTGTGCTACTGGTGTTCTATTTAGAAAGTGGTCTCCTATGCCAATGTGTTCAAGACTACTTCCTACTTTCTCTTCGAGCAGGTTCAGAGTAGCTGGATTTATGTTGAGGTCCTTGATCCACTTGGACTTAAGTTTTGTGCACGGTGATAGATATGGATCTATTTGCAGCCTTCTACATGTTGATATCCAGTTTTGCCAGCACCATTTGTTGAAGATGCTTTCTTTTTTCCATTGTGCACTTTTGGCTTCTTTGTCAAAAATTATTAACACTAACTCGCCTTAAATGCAACACACTCTGCTTTTGAGAAAAGAGCACTCTTCTACTCTACTGTGTTTCCTATAGGGCCAGAACAGTGAGCTTGCTCAGAACAAAGAACTGTGCTTCCTACAACACACGGTCCATATCTAGTTCAACTCTGCTTTGGAAACTGACAAGAACAGTAGATCCTCTTCAGTCCAATACACTGTACATGCTGAGAACAGAAGCCAGTGCTATTTGCCCTGTGTACAAAAATGGGAGTGTAATAGTGACTCTTCTTACCAGAAAACAACTCTTGCTAGTAGGACCAAAAACTGCATGTGATTCAACTCCATTTAGGACTTGGAAAAAAACGCTAGCTTGCCTTACAAGAAACACATTCTGCTTTTGAGAAAAGAGCATTCATCTACTCTACTGTGTTTATATGGGTCCGAACAGTGAGCTTGCTCAGAACAAAAGAACTGTGCTTCCTACACACACGGGCCATATCTAGTTCAACTCTGCTTAGGAAACTAACAAGAACAGTAGCACCTCTTCAGTCAAATACACTATACTTGATGGGAACAGACGCGACTGCTATTTGTACTTTGTTTGGCAATGGGAGCACAATAGTGACTCTTCTTACCAGAAAACAACTCTTGCTCGTAGGACAAGAAAATGCTTGTGATTCAACTCCATTTAGGACTGAGAAACAAACGCTAGCTCGCCTTACAAGAAACACACTCTGGTTTTGAGAAAAGAGCACTCTTCTACTCAACTTTGTTTCCTATAAGGCCTGAACAGTGAGCTTGCTGAGAACAAAAGAACGGTGCTTCCTAAACACAGGGGCCATATCTAATTCAACTCTGCTTAAGAAACTGACAAGAACAGTAGCTCCTCTTCAGTCCAATACACTGTACTTGCTCGGAACAGACGTGAGTGCTATGTGCACTGTGTATGGCAATGGGAGCGCAATAGTGATTCTTCTTACCAGAAAACAACTCTTGCTTGTAGGACCTAAAACTGCATGGGATTCAAATCCATGTAGGACTGGAAAACAAACACTAGCTCGCCTTACAAGAAACACACTCTGCTTTTGACAAAAGAGCACTCTTCTACTCTACTGTGTTTCCTATAGTGCCAGAACAGTTAGCATGCTCAGGACAAAAGAACTGTGCTTCCTACACACATGGCCATATCTAGTTCAATTCTGCTTAGGAAACTGACAAGAACAGTAGATCATCTTCATTCCAATAATCTGTACTTGCTGGGAACAGACGCCAGTGCTATTTGCCCTGTGTATGACAATGAGAGCACAATAGTGACTCTTCTTACCAGAAAACAACTCCTGGTCGTAGGACCAGAAACTGCATGTGATTCAACTCCATTTAGGACTGGGAAACAAACGCTAGCTCGCCTTACAAGAAACACAATCTGCTTTTGAAAAAAGAGCACTCTTCCACTCTACTGTGTTTCCTATGGGGTCAAAACAGTGAGCTTGCTCAGAACAAAAGAACTGTGCTTCCTACATACAGAGGTCATATCTAGTTCAACTCTGCTTAGGAAACTGACAAGAACAGTAGCTCCTTATCAGTCCAATACACTGTACTTGCTCGGAAAAGACGTGTGTGCTCTTTGCACTGTGTATGGCAATGGGATCGCAATAGTGACTCTTCTTACCAGAAAACAACTCTTGCTCGTAGGCCAGAAACTGCATGGGATTCAACTCCATTTAGGACTGGGAAACAAACGCTAGCTTGCCTTACATGAAACAAACTCCGATTTTGAGAAAAGAGCACTCATTTACTCTACTGTGTTTCCTATAGGGCCAGAACAGTGAGCTTGCTCAGAACAAAAGAAATGTGATTCCTACACACACGGGCCATATTTAGTTCTATTGTGCTTAGGAAACTGACAAGAAAGGTAGATCCTCTTCAGTCCAATACACTGCACATGCTGGGAACAGACGCCAGTGCTATTTGCCCTGTGAATAACAATGAGAGCACAATAGTGACTCTGCTTACCAGCAAACAACTCTTGCTTGCAGGACCGGAAACTTCATGTGATTCAACTCCATTTAGGACTGGGAAACAAACGCTAGCTCGCCTTACAAGAAACACACTCTGCTTTTGAGAAAAGAGCACTCTTCTACTCTACTGTGTTTCCTATAGGACCAGAACAGTGAGCTTGCTGAGAACAAAAGAACTGTGCTTCCTACACACACGGGCCATATCTAGTTCAACTCTGCTTAGGATACTGACAAGAACAGTAGCTCCTATTCAGTCCAATTCACTGTACTTGCTGGGAACAGACAGGAGTGCTATTTGGACTATGTATGGCAATGGGAGCGCATAGTGACTCTTCTTACCAGAAAACAACTCTTGCACGTAGGACCAGAAACTGCATGTGATTCAACTCCATTTAGGACTGGGAAACAAACGCTTGCTCGCCTTATATGAAACACACTCTGCTTTTGAGAACAGAGCACTCTTCTACTCTACTGTGTTTCCTATAGGGCCAGTACAGTGAGCTTGCTCAGAACAAAAGAACGGTGCTTCCTACATACACAGGTCATATCTAGTTCAACTCTGCTTAGGAAACTGACAAGAACACTAGCTCCTCTTCAGTCCAATACACTGTACATGCTGGGAACACAGGTGAGTGCTATTTGCCCTGTCTATGACAATGGGAGCGCATAGTGACTCTTCTTACCAGAAAACAATTCTTCCTCATAGGACCAGAAACTGCATGTGATTCAACTCCATTTAGGACTGGGAAACAAACGCTTGCTCGCCTTATATGAAACACACTCTGCTTTTGAGAACAGAGCACTCTTCTACTCTACTGTGTTTCCTATAGGGCCAGTACAGTGAGCTTGCTCAGAACAAAAGAACTGTGCTTCCTACATACACAGGTCATATCTAGTTCAACTCTGCTTAGGAAACTGACAAGAACACTAGCTCCTCTTCAGTCCAATACACTGTACATGCTGGGAACACAGGTGAGTGCTATTTGCCCTGTCTATGACAATGGGAGCGCAATAGTGACTCTTCTTACCAGAAAACAACTCTTGCTCGTAGGACCAGAAACTGCATGTGATTCAACTCCATTTAGGACTGGGAAGCAAACGCTAGCTCGACTTACAAGAAACACACTCTGCTTTTGAGAAAAGAGCACTCTTCTATTCTACTGTGTTTTCTATAAGGTCCAAAAAGTGAGCTTGCTCAGAACAAAAGAACTGTGCTTCCTACATACACGGGCCATATCTAGTTCAAATCTGCTTAGGAAACTGACAAGAACAGAAGCTCCTCTTCAGTCCAATTCACTGTTCTTGCTGGGAACAGATGCGAGTGCTATTTGCACTGTGTATGGCAATGGAGGGCAATAGTGACTCTCCTTACCAGAAAACAACTCTTGCTCGTAGGACCAAAAACTACATGTGATTCAACTCCATTTAGGACTGAGAAACAAATGCTAGCTCGCCTTACAAGAAACACACTCTGCCTTTGAGAAAAGAGCACTCTTCTACTCTACTGTGTTTCCTATAGGGCCAGAACAGTGAGCTTACTCAGAACAAAAGAACTCTGCTTCCTGCACACACGAGCCATATCTAGATCAACTCTGCTTAGGAAACTGACAAGAACAGTAGAACCTCTACAGTCCAATACACTGTACATGCTGGGAACAGAAGCCAGGGCTATTTGACCTGTGTATGAAATGGGAACGCAATAATGACTCTTCTTACCAGAAAACAACTCTTGCTCGTAGGACCAGAAACTGCGTGTGATTCAAATCCATTTAGCACTGGGAAACAAACGCTAGCTTGACTTACAAGAAACACACTCTGCTTTTGAGAAAAGAGCACTCTTCTACTCTACTGTGCTTCCTATGGGGCCAGAACTGAGAGCTTGCTCAGAACAAAAGAACTGTGCTTCCTACTCTCACAGGCCATATCTAGTTCAACTCTGCTTAGGAAACTGACAAGAACAGTCGCTCCTCTTCAGTCCAATACACTGTACATGCTGGGAACAGACGTCAGTGCTATTTGCCCTGTCTATGACAATGGGAGTGCAATAGTGACTCTTCTTACCAGAAAACAACTCTTGCTCGTAGGACCAGAAACTGCATGTTATTCAACTCCATTTAGGACTGGGAATCAAACGCTAGCTTGACTTACAAGAAACACACTCTGCTTTTGAGAAAAGAGCACTCTTTTACTCTACTGTGTTTTCTATGGGGTCCAAACAGTGAGCATGCTCAGAACAAAAGAACTGTGCTTCCTAAACACACGGGCCATATCTAGTACAACTCAGCATAGGAAACTGACAAGAACAGTAGCTCCTCTTCAGTCCAATACACTGTACTTGCTGGGAACAGACGCGAGTGGTATTTGCACTGTGTATGGCAATGGGAGCACAATAGTGACTCTTCTTACCAGAAAACAACTCTTGCTTGTAGGACCAGAAACTGCATGTGGTTCAAATCCATTTAGGACTGGGAAACAAATGGTAGCTCGAATTACAAGAAACACACGCTGCTTTTGAGAAAAGAGCACTCTTCTACTCTACTGTGTTTCCTATAGAGCCAGAACAGTGAGCTTGCTCAGAACAAAAGAACTGTGCTTCCTGCACAAATGGGCCATATCTAGATTAACTCTGTTTAGGAAACTGACAAGAACAGTAGAACCTCTAGAGTCCAATATACTGTACATGCTGGGAACAGACGCCAGTGCTATTTGCCCTGTGTATGACAATGGGAACACAATAATGACTTTTCTTACCAGAAAACAACTCTTGCTCGTAGGACCAGAAACTGCATGTGATTCAAATCCATTTAGGACTGGGAAACAAACGCTAGCTCGCCTTAAAAGAAACACACTCTGCTTTTGGTAAAAGAGCACTCGTCTACTCTACTGTGCTTCCTATAGGGCCAGAACTGTGAGCTTGCTCAGAACAAAAGAACTGTGCTTCCTACACTCACGGGCCATATCTAGTTCAACTCTGCTTAGGAAACTGACAAGAACAGTCGCTCCTCTTCAGTCCAATACACTGTACATGCTGGGAACAGACGCGAGTGCTATTTGCACTGTGTATGTTAATGGAGGGCAATAGTGTCTCTTCTTACGGAAAACAACTCTTGCTCGTAGGACCAGAAACTACATGTGATTCAACTCCATTTAGGACTGGGAAACAAATGTTAGCTCGCCTTATAGGAAACACACTCTGCCTTTGAGAAAAGAGCACTGATCTACTCTACTGTGTTTCCTATAGCTCCAGAACAGTGAGCTTGCTCAGAACAAAAGAACTGTGCTTCCTACACACATGGGCCATATCTAGTTCAACTCTCTTAGGAAACTCAGAAGAACAGTAGATCCTCTTCAGTCCAATACACTGTACAAGCTGGGAACAGACTCCAGTGCTATTTGCCCTGTGTATGACAATGAGAGCGCAATAGTGACTCTTTTTACCAGAAACCAACTCTTGCTCATAGGACCAGAAACTGCATGTGATTCAACTCCACTTAGGACTGGGAAACAAACGCTAGCTTGCCTTACAAGAAACATACTCTGCTTTGAGAAAAGAGCACTCTTCTACTCTACTGTGTTTCCTATGGGGTCCAAAGAGTGAGCTTGCTCAGAACAAAAGAACTGTGCTTCCTACACACACGGGCCATATCTAGTTCAGCACTGCTTAGGAAACTGAGAAGAACAGTAGCTCCTCTTCAGTCCAATACACTGTAATTGCTGGGAACAGACGTGAGTGCTATTTGCAATGTGTATGGCAATGGGAGCACAATAGTAACTTTCCTTACCAGAAAACAACTCTTGCTCATAGGACCAAAATCTGCATGGCATTCAACTCCATTTAGGACTGAAAAACAAACGCTAGCTCGCCTTAATGAAACACACTCTGCTTTTGAGAAAAGAGCACTCTTCTACTCTACTGTGTTGCCTATAGGGCCAGAAGAGTGAGCTTGCTCAGAACAAAAGAACTGTGCTTCCTACACACATGGGCCACATATAGTTCAAATCTGCTTAGGAAACTGACAAGAACAGTAACTCCTCTTCGGTCCAATACAATGTACTTGCTGGGAACAGACGGGAGTGCTATTTGCACTGTGTATGACAATGGAGGGCAGTAGTGTCTCTTCTTACCAGAACACAACTCTTTCTCGTAGGACCAGAAACTGCATGTGATTCAACTCCACTTAGGACTGGGAAACAAACTCTAGCTCGCCTTATAAGAAACACACTCTGCTTTTGAGAAAAGAGTACTCTTCTACTCTACTTCGTTTGTTATGGGGTCCGAACAGTGAGCATGCTCAGAACAAAAGAACTGTCCTTCCTACACACAAGGGCCATATATAGTTCAACTCTGCTTAGGAAACTGACAATAACAGTAGCTGCTCTTCATTCCAATACACTGTACATGCTGGGAACAGACGCGAGTGCTATTTGCACTGTTTATGGCAATGGGAAGGCAATAGTGACTCTTCTTACCAGAAAACAACTCTTGCTCGTAGGACCAGAAACTGCATGTGATTCAACTCCATTAAGGACTGGGAAACACACACTAGCTCGCCTTACAAGAAACGCACTCTGCTTTTGAGAAAAGAGCACTCTTGTACTCTGCTGTGTTTCCTATACGGCCAGAACAGTGAACTTTCTCAGAACAAAAGAACTGTGCTTCCTACACACACGGGCCATATCTAGTTCAACTCTGCTTAGGAAACTGACAAGAACAGTAGCTCCTCTTCAGTCCAATTCACTGTTCTTGCTGGGAACAGACGCGAGTGCTATTTGCACTGTGTATGACAATGGAGGGCAGTAGTGACTCTTCTTACCAGAACACAACTCTTTTTCGTAGGACCAGAAACTGCATGTGATTCAACTCCATTTAGGACTGGGAAACAAACTCTAGCTCGCCTTACAAGAAACACACTCTGCTTTTGAGAAAAGAACACTCTTCTACTCTACTGTGTTTCCTATGGGTTCCGAACAGTGAGCTGCTCAGAACAAAAGAACTGTGCTTCCTACACACACGGGCCATATCTATTTCAACTCTGCTTAGGAAACTGACAAGAACACTAGCTCCTCTTCAGTCCAATACACTGTACTTGCTGGGAACAGACACGAGACCTATTTGCACTGTGTATGGCAATGGGATCGCAATAGTGACTTTCCTTACCAGAAAACATCTCTTGCTCCTAGTACAAGAAACTGCATGTGATTCAACTCCGAATAAATCTGGGAAACAAATGCTAGCTCGCCTTACAAGAAACACACTCTGCTTTGAGAAAAGAGTACCCTTCTACTCTCCTGTGTTTCAGATGGGGTCCGAACATTGAGGTTGCTCAGAACAAAAGAACTGTGCTTCCTACACACACGGGCCATATCTAGTTCAACTCTGCTTAGGAAACTGACAAGAACAGTAGCTCCTTTTCAGTCCAATTCACTGTTTGCTGGGAACAGACGCGAGTGCTATTTGCACTGTGTATGGCAATGGAGGGCAATAGTGACTCTTCTTACCAGAAAACAACTTTTGCTCGTAGGACCAGAAACTACATGTGATTCAACTCCATTGAGGACTGGGAAACAAACGCTAGCTCGCCTTACAAGAAACACACTCTGCCTTTGAGAAAAGAGCACTCTTCTACTCTACTGTGTTTCCTATAGGGCCAGAACAGTGAGCTTGCTCAGAACAAAAGAACTGTGCTTCCTACACACACGGGCCATATCTAGATCAACTCTGCTTAGGAGACTGACAAGAACAGTAGAACATCTTCAGTCCAATACACTGTACATGCTGGGAACAGACGCCAGTGCTATTTGCCCTGTGTATGAAAATGGGAATGCAATAGTGACTCTTCTTACCAGAAAACAACTCTTGCTTGTAGGACCAGAAACTGCATGGGATTCAACTCCATTTCTGACTGGGAATCAAACCCTAGCTCGCCTTATAAGAAACACACTCTGCTTTTGAGAAAAGAGCACTTTTCTACTCTACTGTGTTTCCTATGTGGTCCAAAGAGTGAGCTTGCTCAGAACAAAAGAACTGTGCTTCCTACACACACGGGCCATATCTAGATCAACTCTGCTTAGGAAACTGACAAGAACAGTAGATCCTCTACAGTCCAATACACTGTACATGCTGGGAACAGACGCCAGTGCTATTTGCCCTGTGTATGACAATGGGAACGCAATAATGACTTTTCTTACCAGAAAACAACTCTTGCTCGTAGGACCAGAAACTGCATGTGATTCAAATCCATTTAGGACTGGGAAACAAACGCTAGCTCACCTTACAAGAAACACACTATGGTTTTGAGAAAAGAGCACTCTTCTACTCTATTGTGCTTCCTATAGGGCCAGAACTGTGAGCTTGCTGAGAACAAAAGAACTGTGCTTCCTACACTCACGGGCCATATCTAGTTCAACTCTGCTTAGGAAACTGACAAGAACAGTTGTTCCTCTTCAGTCCAATACACTGTACATGCTGGGAACAGACGCGAGTGCTATTTGCACTGTGTATGGCAATGGAGGGCAATAGTCACTCTTCTTACTGAAAACAACTCTTGCTCGTAGGACCAGAAACTACATGTGATTCAACTCCATTTAGGACTGGGAAACAAACGCTAGCTCGCCTTACAGGAAACACACTCTGCCTTTGAGAAAAGAGCACTGTTCTAATCTACTGTGTTTCCTATAGCTCCAGAACAGTGAGCTTGCTCAGAAGAAAAGAACTGTGCTTCCTACACACATGGGCCATATCTAGTTCAACTCTGCTTAGGAAACTGAGAAGAACAGTAGATCCTCTTCAGTCCAATACACTGTACATGCTGGGATCAGACGCCAGTGCTATTTGCCCTGTGTATGACAATGAGAGCACAATAGTGACTCTTCTTACCAGAAAACAACTCTTGCACATAGGAACAGAAACTGTATGTGATTCAACTCCACGTAGGACTGGGAAACAAACGCTAGCTCGCCTTACAAGAAACACACTCTGCTTTGAGAAAAGAGCACTCTTCTACTCTACTGTGTTTCCTATAGGGCCAGAAGAGTGAGCTTGCTCAGAACAAAAGAACTGTGCTTCCTACATACACGGACCACATCTAGTTCAAATCTGCTTAGGAAACTGACAAGAACAGTAGCTCCTCTTCATTCCAATACACTGTACTTGCTGGGAAAAGACACGAGTGCTATTTGCACTGTGTATGGCAATGGGAGCACAATAGTGACTCTTCTTACCAGAAAACAACTCTTGCTCGTAGGACCAGAAACTGCATGGGATTCAACTCCATGTAGGACTGGGAAGCAAACACCAGCTCGCCTTACAAGAAACACTCTCTGTTTTTGTCATAAGAGCACTCTTCTTCTCTACTGTGTTTCCTATAGGGCCAGAACAGTGAGCTTGCTCAGAACAAAAGAACTGTGCTTCCTACACACACGGGCCATATCTAGTTCAACTCCAATATACTGTACATTCTGGGAACAGACGCCAGTGCTATTTGCACTGTGTATGTCAATGGGAGCACAATAGTGACTTTCCTTACCAGAGAACAACTCTTTCTCGTAAGACCAGAAACTGCATGTGAATCAACTCCATTTAGGACTGGGAAACAAACGCTAGCTCGCCTTACAAGAAACATACTCTGCTTTTGAGAAAAGAGTACTCTTCTATTCTACCTTGTTTCCTATGGGTTATGAACAGTGAGCTTGCTCAGAACAAAAGAACTGTGCTTCCTACACACACGGGCCATATCTAGTTCAACTCTGCTTAGGAAACTGACAAGAACAGTAGATCCTCTTCTGTCCAATACACTGTACATGCTGGGAAAAGACGCCAGAGCTGTTTGTTCTGTGTAAGACAATGGTAGCGCAATAGTGACTTTTCTTACCAGAAAAAAACTCTTGCTCATAGGACCAAAACCTTCATGTGATGAAACTCCATTTATGACTGGGAAACAAACGCTAGCTCGCCTTACAAGAAACACACTCTACCTTTGAGAAAAGAGCACTCTTCTATTCTACTGTGTTTCCTATAGGGCAAGAACAGTGAGCTTGCTCAGAACAAAAGAACTGTGCTTCCTACACACATGGGCCATATCTAGTTCAACTCTGCTTAGGAAACTGAGAAGAACAGTAGATCCTCTACAGTCCAATACACTGTACATGCTGGGAAGAGATGCCAGTGCTATTTGCCCTGTGTGTGACAATGAGAGCGCAATAGTGTCTCCTCTTACCAGAAAACAACTCTTCCTTGTAGGAACAGAAACTGCATGTGATTCAACTCCACTTAGGACTGGGAAACAAACGGTAGCTCACCTTACAAGAAACACACTCTGCTTTTGATTAAAGAGCACTATTCTACTCTACTGTGTTTCCTATAGGGCCAGAACAGTGAGCTTGCTCAGAACAAAAGAACTGTGCTTCCTACACACACGGGCCATATCTAGTTCAACTCTGCTTAGGAAACTGACAAGAACAGTAGCTCCTCTTCAGCCCAATACACTGTACTTGCTGGGAACAGACGTGAGTGCTATTTGCACTGTACATCGCAATGGGAGCACAATAGTGACTCTTCTTACCAGAAAACAATTCTTCCTCATAGGACCAAAAACTGCCTGTGATTCAACTCCATTTAGGACTGGGAAACAAACGGTAGCTCACCTTACAAGAAACACACTCTGCTTTTGAGAAAAGAGCACTCTTGTACTCTACTGTGTTTCCTATAGGGCCAGAACAGTGAGCTTTCTCAGAACAAAAGAACTGTGCTTCCTACATACACAGGTCATATCTATTTCAACTCTGCTTAGGAAACTGACAAGAACAGTAGGTCCTCTTCGGTCCAATACACTGTACATGCTGGGAACAGACGCGAGTGCTATTTGCACTGTGTATTACAAAGGAGGCACAATAGTGACTCTTCTTACCAGAAAACTTCTCTTGCTCGTAGGACCAGAAACTGCATGTGATTCAACTCCACTTAGGACTGGGAAACAAAAAATAGCTCAACTTACAAGAAACACATACTGCTTTTGAGAAAAGAGCACTCTTCTACTCTACTGTGTTTCCTATGGGTTCCAAACAGTGAGCTTGCACAGAACAAAATAACTGTGCTTCCACGACACAGGGGCCATATCTAGTTCTACTCTGCTTAGGAAACTGAAAAGAACAGTAGCTCCTCTTCAGTCCAAAAGCTGTACTTGCTGGGAACAGACGCGTGTGCTATTTGCACTACTATCGCAATGAGAGCACAATATTGACTTTCCTTACCAGAAAAAACTCTTGCTCGTATGAACCAAAAACTGCATGTGATTCAACTCAATTTAGGACTGGGAAACAAACGGTAGCTCACCTTACAAGAAACACACTCTGCTTTTGAGAAAAGAGCACTCTTCTACTCTACTGTGTTTCCTTATAGGGCCAGAACAGTGAGCTTGCTCAGAACAAAAGAACTGTGCTTCCTACATACACAGGTCATATCTATTTCAACTCTGCTTAGGATACTGACAAGTACAGTAGCTCCTCTTCAGTCCAATACACTGTACTTGCTGAGAACAGACACGAGTGCTATTTGCACTGTATCGAAATGAGAGCGCAATATTTACTTTCCTTACCAGAAAACAACTATTGCTTGTAGGACCAGAAACTGCATGTGATTCAACTCCATTTAGGACTGGGAAACAAATTCTAGCTCGCCTTACAAGAAACACACTCTGCTTTTGAGAAAAGAGCACTCTTCTACTCTACTGTGTTTCCTATGGGGTCCAAACAGTGAGCTTGCCCAGAACAAAAGAACTGTGCTTCCTACACACACGGGCCATATCTAGTTCAACTCTGCGTAGGAAACTGACAAGAACAGTAGCTCCTCTTCAGTCCAATTCACTGTACTTGATGGGAACAGACGAGAGTGCTATTTGCACTGCGTATGGCAATGGGAGCCCAATAGTGACTTTCCTTATAGAAAACAATTCATCCTCGTAGGACCAAAATCTGCATGTGATTCAACTCATTTAGGACTGGGTAACAAACGTAAGCTCTCCTTACAAGAAACACACTCTGCTTTTGAGAAAAGAGCACTCTTCTGCTCTATTGTGTTTCCAATAGTGCCAGAAAACAGTTAGCTTGCTGAGAACAAAAGAACTGTGCTTCCAACCCACAGGGGCCATATCTAGTTCAACTCTGCTTAGGAAACTGACAAGAACAGTAGCTCCTCTTCAGTCCAAAAACTGTACTTGCTAGGAACAGACTAGAGTGCTATTTGAATTGTGTATGGCAATGGGAGCACAATAGTGACTCTTCTTACCAGAAAACAATTCTTCCTCATAGGACCAGAAACTGCATGTGATTCAACTCCATTTAGGACTGGAAAACAAACGCTAGCTCGCCTTACATGAAACACACTCTGCTTTTGAGAAAAGAGCACTCTTCTACTCTACTGTGTTTCCTATAGGGCCAGAACAGTGAGCTTGCTCAGAACAAATGAACTGTGCTTCCTACACACACGGGTCATATCTAGTTCAATTCTGCTTAGGAAACTGACAAGAACAGTAGCTCCTCTTCAGTCCAATACACTGTACTTGCTGGAAACAGACGTGAGTGCAATTTGCACTGTGTATGGCAATGGGAGCACAATCGTGACTCTTCTTACAAGAAAACAATTCTTCCTAATAGGACCAGAAACAGCATGTGATTCAACTCATTTAGGACTGGGAACCAAACGCTAGCTCGCCTTACATGAAACAAACTCTGCTTTTGAGAAAAGAGCACTCTTCTACTCTACTGTGTTTCCTATAGGGCCAGAACAGTGAGCTTGCTCAGAACAAAAGAACTGTGCTTCCTAAACACAGGGGCCATATCTAGTTCAACTCTGCTTAGGAAACTGACAAGAACAGTAGCTCCTCTTCAGTCCAATACACTGTACTTGCTGGGAACAGACGGGAGTGCTATTTGCACTGTGTATCGCAATGAGAGCGCAATATTGACTTTCCATACCAGAAAACAACTCTTGCTCGTAGGTCCAAAAACTGCATGTGATTCAACTCCATTTAGGACTGGGAAACAAACGGTAGCTCACCTTACAAGAAACACACTCTGCTTTTGAGAAAAGAACACTCTTCTCCTCTACTGTGTTTCCTATAGGGCCAGAACAGTGAGCTTGCTCAGAACAAAAGAACTGGGCTTCCTACAAACACAGGTCATATCTAGTTCAACTCTGCTTAGGAAACTGACAAGAACAGTAGATCCTCTTCAGTATAATACACTGTACATGCTGGGAACAGACGCCAGTGCTATTTGCACTGTGTATTACAAAGGAGGCACAATAGTGACTCTTCTTACCAGAAAACAACTCTTGCTCGTAGGACCAGAAACTGCATGTGGTTCAACTCCATTTAGGACTGGGAAACAAACGCTAGCTCGCCTTACAAGAAACACACTCTGCTTTTGAAAAAAGAGCACTCTTCTACTCTACTGTGTTTCCTATGGGTTCCAAACAGTGAGCTTGCTCAGAACAAAAAACTGTGCTTCCATCACACAGGGGCAACATCTAGTTCAACTCTGCTTAGTAAACTGACAAGAACAGTAGCTCCTCTTCAGTCCAAAAACTGTACTTGCTAGGAACAGATGAGTGTGCTATTTGCACTGTGTATGGCAATGGGAGCGCAGTAGTGACTTTCCTTACAAAAAAAACAACTCTTGCTCGTAGGACCAGAAACTGCATGTGATTGAACTCAATTTAGGACTGGAAAACAAACGCTAGCTCGCCATAAAAGAAACAAACTCTGCTTTTGAGAAAAGAGCACACTTCTACTCTACTGTGTTTCCTAAGGGGTCCAAACAGTGAGCTTGCTCAGAACAAAAGAACTGTGCATCCTACACACTGGCCATATCTAGTTCTACTCTTCATAGGCAACTGACAAGAACAGTAGCTCCTCTTCAGTCCAATACACTGTACTTGCTGGGAACAGACGCCAGTGCTTTTAGCCCTGTGTATGAAAATGGGAGCACAATAGTGACTCTTCTTACCAGAAAACAACTCTTACTCGTAGGACCAGAAACTGCATGTGATTCAACTCCATTTAGGACTGGGAAACAAATGCTAGCTCGCCTTGCAAGAAACACACTCTGCTTTTGAGAAAAGAGCACTCTTCTACTCTATTGTGTTTCCAATAGTGCCAGAAAAACAGTTAGCTTGCTGAGAACAAAAGAACTGTGCTTCCAACACACAGGGGCCATATCTAGTTCAACTCTGCTAAGGAAAGTGACAAGAAGAGTAGCTCCTCTTCAGTCCAAAAACTGTACTTGCTAGGAACAGACAAGAGTGCTATTTTAACTATGTATGGCAATGGGAGCACAATAGTGACTCTTCTTACCAGAAAACAATTCTTCCTCATAGGACCAGAAACTGCATGTGATTCAACTCCATTTAGGACTGGGAAACAAACGCTAGCTCGCCTTACATGAAACACACTCTGCTTTGAGAAAATAGCACTCTTCTACTCTACTGTGTTTCCTATAGGGCCAGAACAGTGAGCTTGCTTAGAACAAAAGAACTGCGCTTCCTACACACAGGGGTCATATCTAGTTCAACTCTGCTTAGGAAACTGAAAAGAACAGTAGCTCCTCTTCAGTCCAATACACTGTACTTGCTGGGAACAGAAGTGAGTGCTATTTGCACTGGGTATCGCAATGAGAGCGCAATATTGACTTTCTTTACCAGAAAACAACTCTTGCTTGTAGGACCAAAAACTGCATGTGATTCAACTCCATTTAGGACTGGGAAACAAACGCTAGCTCTCCTTACAAGAAACACACTCTGCTTTTGAGAAAAGAGCACTCTTCTACTCAACTGTGTTTCCTATAGTGACAGAAGAACAGTTAGCTTGCTCCGAACAAAAGAACTGTGCTTCCATCACACAGGGGCCATATCTAGTTCAACTCTGCTTAGGAAACTGACAAGATCAGTAGCTCCTCTTCAGTCCAAAAACTGTACTTGCTAGGAACAGACGAGAGTGCTATTTGCACTGTGTATGGCAATGGGAGCACAATAGTGACTTTCCTTACCAGAAAACATTTTATCCTCGTAGGACCAAAATCTGCATGTGATTCAACTCCATTTAGGACTGGAAAACAAACACTTGCTCGCCTTGCAAGAAACACACTCTGCTTTTGAGAAAACAGCACTCTTCTACTCTACTGTGTTTCCTATGGGGTCCAAACAGTGAGCTTGCTCAGAACAAAAGAACTGTGCTTCCTACACACACGGGCCATATCTAGTTCAACTCTGCTTAGGAATCTGACAAGAACAGTAGCTCCTCTTCAGTCCAATACACTGTACTTGCTGGGAACAGACGTGAGTGCTATTTGCACTGTGTATGGCAATGGGAGCACAATAGTGACTCTTCTTACCAGAAAACAATTCTTCCTCATAGGACCAGAAACAGCATGTGATTCAACTCATTTAGGACTGGGAAACAAATGGTAGCTCGCCTTACATGAAACAAACTCTGCTTTCGAGAAAAGAGCACTCTTCTACTCTACTGTGTTTCCTATAGGGCCAGAACAGTGAGCTTGCTGAGAACAAAAGAACTGTGCTTCCTAAACACAGGGGCCATATCTAGTTCAACTCTGCTTAGGAAACTGACAAGAACAGTAGCTCCTCTTCAGTCCAATACACTGTACTTGCTGGGAACAGACGGGAGTGCTATTTGCACTGTGTATCGCAATGAGAGTGCAATATTGACTTTCCTTACCAGAAAACAACTCTTGCTCGTAGGCCCAAAAACTGCATGTGATTCAACTCCATTTAGGACTGGGAAACAAACGGTAGCTCACCTTACAAGAAACACACTCTGCTTTTGAGAAAAGAGCACTCTTCTACTCTACTGTGTTTCCTATAGGGCCAGAACAGTGAGCTTGCTCAGAACAAAAGAACTGGGCTTCCTACAAACACAGGTCATATCTAGTTCAACTCTGCTTAGGAAGCTGACAAGAACAGTAGATCCTCTTCAGTCCAATACACTGTACATGCTGGGAACAGACGCCAGTGCTATTTGCACTGTGTATTACAAAGGAGGCACAATAGTGACTCTTCTTACCAGAAAACAACTCTTGCACGTAGGACCAGAAACTGCATGTGATTCAACTCCATTTAGGACTGCGAAACAAACGGTAGCTCGCCTTACAAGAAACACACTCTGCTTTTGAAAAAAGTGCACTCTTCTACTCTACTGTGTTTCCTACGGGTTTCGAACAATGATCTTACTCAGAACAAAAGAACTGTGCTTCCATCACACAGGGGCCATATCTAGTTCAACTCTGCTTAGGAAACTGACAAGAACAGTAGCTCCTCTTCAGTCAAAAAACTGTACTTGCTAGGAAGAGACGAGAGTGCTATTTGCACTGTGTATGGCAATCCGAGCACAGTATTGACTCTTCTTACCAGAAAACAATTCTTGCTCGGAGGACCAAAAACTGCATGTGATTCAACTCAATTTAGGACTGGAAAACAAACGCTAGCTCGCCATAAAAGAAACACACTCTGCTTTTGAGAAAAGAGCACTCTTCTACTCTACTGTGTTTCCTATGGGGTCCAAACAGTGAGCTTGCTCAGAACAAAAGAACTGTGCATCCTACACACTGGCCATATCTAGTTCTGCTCTGCTTAGGCAACTGACAAGAACAGTAGCTCCTCTTCAGTCCAATACACTGTACTTGCTGGGAACAGACGTGAGTGCTATTTGCATTGTGTATGGCAATCGGAGCACAATAGTGATTCTTCTTACCAGAAAACAATTCTTCCTCATAGGACCAGAAACAGCATGTAATTCAACTCATTTAGGACTGGGAAACAGACGCTAGCTCGCCTTACATGAAACAAACTCTGCTTTTGAGAAAAGAGCACTCTTCTACTCTACTGTGTTTCCTATAGGGCCAGAACAGTGAGCTTGCTGAGAACAAAAGAACTGTGCTTCCTACACACAGGGGCCATATCTAGTTCAACTCTGCTTAGGAAACTGACAAGAACAGTAGCTCTTCTTCAGTCCAATACACTGTACTTGCTGGGAACAGATGCAAGTGTTATTTGCACTGTGTATCGCAATGAGAGCACAATATTGACTTTCCTTACCAGAAAACAACTCTTGCTCGTAGGCCCAAAAACTGCATGGGATTCAACTCCATTTGAGAATTGGGAAACAAACGGTAGCTCACCTTACAAGAAACACACTCTGCTTTTGAGAAAAGAGCACTCTTCTCCTCTACTGTGTTTCCTATAGGGCCAGAACAGTGAGCTTGCTCAGAACAAAAGAACTGTGCTTCCTACATACAGAGGTCATATCTAGTTCAACTCTGCTTAGGAAACTGACAAGAACAGTAGCTCCTCTTCAGTCCAATACACTGTATGCTGGGAACAGAAGCGAGTGTTATTTGCACTGGGTATCGCAATGAGAGCGAAATATTGACTTTCTTTACCAGAAAACAACTCTTGCTCGTAGGACCAAAAACTGCATGTGATTCAACTCCATTTAGGACTGGGAAACAAACGCTAGCTCTCCTTACAAGAAACACACTCTGCTTTTGACAAAAGAGCACTCTTCTACTCTACTGTGTTTCCAATAGTGCCAGAAAAACAGTTAGCTTGCTGAGAACAAAAGAACTGTGCTTCCAACACACAGGGGCCATATCTAGTTCAACTCTGCTTAGGAAACTGACAAGAACAGTAGCTCCTCTTCAGTCCAATACACTGTACTTGCTGGGAACAGAAGTGAGTGCTATTTGCACTGGGTATCGCAATGTGATCGCAATATTGACTTTCTTTACCAGAAAACAACTCTTGCTCATAGGACCAAAAACTGCATGTGATTCAACTCCATTTAGGACTGGGAAACAAACGCTAGCTCTCCTTACAAGAAACACACTCTGCTTTTGATAAAAGAGCACTCTTCTACTCAACTGTGTTTCCTATAGTGCCAGAAGAACAGTTAGCTTGCTCCGAACAAAAGAACTGTGCTTCCAACACACAGGGGCCATATCTAGTTCAACTCTGCTTAGGAAACTGACAAGAGCAGTAGCTCCTCTTCAGTCCAAAAACTGTACTTGCTAGGAACAGACGAGAGTGCTATTTGCACTGTGTATGGCAATGGGAACGCAATAGTGACTTTCCTTACCAGAAAACAATTCATCCACGTAGGATCAAAATCTGCATGTGATTCAACTCCATTTAGGACTGGAAAACAAACTCTTGCTCGCCTTACAAGAAACACACTCTGCTTTTGAGAAAAGAGCACTCTTCTACTCTACTGTGTTTCCTATGGGGTCCAAACAGTGAGCTTGCTCAGAACAAAAGAACTGTGCTTCCTACACACACGGGCCATATCTAGTTCAACTCTGCTTAGGAAACTGACAAGAACAGTAGCTCCTTTTCAGTCCAATACACTGTACTTGCTGGGAACAAACGTGAGTGCTATTTGCACTGTGTATGGCAATGGGAGCACAATAGTGACTCTTCTTACCAGAAAACAATTCTTCCTCATAGGACCAGAAACAGCATGTGATTCAACTCATTTAGGACTGGGAAACAAACGGTAGCTCGCCTTACATGAAACAAACTCTGCTTTCGACAAAAGAGCACTCTTCTACTCTACTGTGTTTCCTATAGGGCCAGAACAGTGAGCTTGCTGAGAACAAAAGAACTGTGCTTCCTACACACAGGGGCCATATCTAGTTCAACTCTGCTTAGGAAACTGACAAGAACAGTAGCTCCTCTTCAGTCCAATACACTGTACTTGCTGGGAACAGACGGGAGTGCTATTTGAACTGTGTATCGCAATGAGAGCGCAATATTGACTTTCCTTACCAGAAAACAACTCTTGCTCGTAGGCCCAAAAACTGCATGTGATTCAACTCCATTTAGGACTGGGAAACAAACGGTAGCTCACCTTACAAGAAACACACTCTGCTTTTGAGAAAAGAGCACTCTTCTACTCTACTGTGTTTCCTACACAGCCAGAACAGTGAGCTTGCTCAGAACAAAAGAACTGAGCTTCCTACAAACACAGGTCATATCTAGTTCAACTCTGCTTAGGAACCTGAC
The DNA here is from genome assembly GCF_949786415.1 of Peromyscus eremicus. Classification (NCBI taxonomy): domain Eukaryota; kingdom Metazoa; phylum Chordata; class Mammalia; order Rodentia; family Cricetidae; genus Peromyscus; species Peromyscus eremicus. Next base: position 41,454 of record NW_026734977.1, on the reverse strand, counting down.
AAGAACAGTAGATCCTCTTCAGTCCAATACACTGTACATGCTGGGAACAGAAGCCAGTGCTATTTGCACTGTGTATTACAAAGGAGGCACAATAGTGACTCTTCTTACCAGAAAACAACTCTTGCTCGTAGGACCAGAAATTGCATGTGATTCAACTCCATTTAGGACTGGGAAACAAACGCTAGCTCGCCTTACAAGAAACACACTATGCTTTTGAGAAAAGAGCACTCTTCTACTCTACTGTGTTTACTATGGGTTTCGAAGAGTGAGCTTGCTCAGAACAAAAGAACTGTGCTTCCATCACACAGGGGCTATATCTAGTTCAACTCTGCTAAGGAAACTGACAAGAACAGCAGCTCCTCTTCTGTCAAAAAACTGTACTTGCTAGGAACAGACGAGAGTGCTATTTGCACTGTGTATGGCAAGGGAGCACAATAGTGACTCTTCTTACCAGAAAACAACTCTTGCTCGTAGGACCAGAAACTGCATGTGATTCAACTCCATTTAGGACTGGGAAAAAAATGCTAGCTCGCCTTGCAAGAAACACACTCTGCTTTTGAGAAAAGAGCACTCTTCTACTCTACTGTGTTTCCTATGGTGTCCGAACAGTGAGTTTGCTCAGAACAAAAGAACTGTGCTTCCTACGCACACGGGCCATATCTACTTCAACTCTGCTTAGGAAACTGAAAAGAACAGTAGCTAATCTTGAGTCCAATACACTGTACTTTCGGAGAATATACACGAGTGCTATTTGCACTGTGTATGGCAATGGGAGTGCAATAGTGACTCTTCTTACCAGCAAACAACTCTTGCTCTTAGGACCAGAAACTGCATGTGATTCAACTCCATTTAGGACTGGGAAACAAACGCTAGCTCGCCTTACATGAAACACACTCTGCTTTTGAGAAAAGAGCACTCTTCTACTCTACTGTGTTTCCTATGGGGCCAGAACAGTGAGCTTGCTCAGAACAAAAGAACTGTGCTTCCTACGCACACGGGCCATATCTACTTCAACTCTGCTTAGGAAACTGACAAGAACAGTAGCTCCTCTTCAGTCCAATACACTGTACTTGCTGGGAACAGACGTGAGTGCTATTTGCATTGTGTATGGCAATCGGAGCACAATAGTGATTCTTCTTACCAGAAAACAATTCTTCCTCATAGGACCAGAAACAGCATGTAATTCAACTCATTTAGGACTGGGAAACAGACGCTAGCTCGCCTTACATGAAACAAACTCTGCTTTTGAGAAAAGAGCACTCTTCTACTCTACTGTGTTTCCTATAGGGCCAGAAGAGTGAGCTTGCTGAGAACAAAATAACTGTGCTTCCTACACACAGGGGCCATATCTAGTTCAACTCTGCTTAGGAAACTGACAAGAACAGTAGCTCTTCTTCAGTCCAATACACTGTACTTGCTGGGAACAGATGCAAGTGCTATTTGCACTGTGTATCGCAATGAGAGCACAATATTGACTTTCCTTACCAGAAAACAACTCTTGCTCGTAGGCCCAAAAACTGCATGGGATTCAACTCCATTTGAGAATTGGGAAACAAACGGTAGCTCACCTTACAAGAAACACACTCTGCTTTTGAGAAAAGAGCACTCTTCTCCTCTACTGTGTTTCCTATAGGGCCAGAACAGTGAGCTTGCTCAGAACAAAAGAACTGTGCTTCCTACATACAGAGGTCATATCTAGTTCAACTCTGCTTAGGAAACTGACAAGAACAGTAGCTCCTCTTCAGTCCAATACACTGTATGCTGGGAACAGAAGCGAGTGTTATTTGCACTGGGTATCGCAATGAGAGCGAAATGTTGACTTTCTTTACCAGAAAACAACTCTTGCTCGTAGGACCAAAAACTGCATGTGATTCAACTCCATTTAGGACTGGGAAACAAACGCTAGCTCTCCTTACAAGAAACACACTCTGCTTTTGACAAAAGAGCACTCTTCTACTCTACTGTGTTTCCAATAGTGCCAGAAAAACAGTTAGCTTGCTGAGAACAAAAGAACTGTGCTTCCAACACACAGGGGCCATATCTAGTTCAACTCTGCTTAGGAAACTGACAAGAACAGTAGCTCCTCTTCAGTCCAATACACTGTACTTGCTGGGAACAGAAGTGAGTGCTATTTGCACTGGGTATCGCAATGTGATCGCAATATTGACTTTCTTTACCAGAAAACAACTCTTGCTCATAGGACCAAAAACTGCATGTGATTCAACTCCATTTAGGACTGGGAAACAAACGCTAGCTCTCCTTACAAGAAACACACTCTGCTTTTGATAAAAGAGCACTCTTCTACTCAACTGTGTTTCCTATAGTGCCAGAAGAACAGTTAGCTTGCTCCGAACAAAAGAACTGTGCTTCCAACACAGAGGGGCCATATCTAGTTCAACTCTGCTTAGGAAACTGACAAGAGCAGTAGCTCCTCTTCAGTCCAAAAACTGTACTTGCTAGGAACAGACGAGAGTGCTATTTGCACTGTGTATGGCAATGGGAATGCAATAGTGACTTTCCTTACCAGAAAACAATTCATCCACGTAGGATCAAAATCTGCATGTGATTCAACTCCATTTAGGACTGGAAAACAAACTCTTGCTCGCCTTACAAGAAACACACTCTGCTTTTGAGAAAAGAGCACTCTTCTACTCTACTGTGTTTCCTATGGGGTCCAAACAGTGAGCTTGCTCAGAACAAAAGAACTGTGCTTCCTACACACACGGGCCATATCTAGTTCAACTCTGCTTAGGAAACTGACAAGAACAGTAGCTCCTTTTCAGTCCAATACACTGTACTTGCTGGGAACAAACGTGAGTGCTATTTGCACTGTGTATGGCAATGGGAGCACAATAGTGACTCTTCTTACCAGAAAACAATTCTTCCTCATAGGACCAGAAACAGCATGTGATTCAACTCATTTAGGACTGGGAAACAAACGGTAGCTCGCCTTACATGAAACAAACTCTGCTTTCGACAAAAGAGCACTCTTCTACTCTACTGTGTTTCCTATAGGACCAGAACAGTGAGCTTGCTCAGAACAAAAGAACTGTGCTTCCTACACACAGGGGCCATATCTAGTTCAACTCTGCTTAGGAAACTGACAAGAACAGTAGCTCCTCTTCAGTCCAATACACTGTACTTGCTGGGAACAGACAGGAGTGCTATTTGAACTGTGTATCGCAATGAGAGCGCAATATTGACTTTCCTTACCAGAAAACAACTCTTGCTCGTAGGCCCAAAAACTGCATGTGATTCAACTCCATTTAGGACTGGGAAACAAACGGTAGCTCACCTTACAAGAAACACACTCTGCTTTTGAGAAAAGAGCACTCTTCTACTCTACTGTGTTTCCTACACAGCCAGAACAGTGAGCTTGCTCAGAACAAAAGAACTGAGCTTCCTACAAACACAGGTCATATCTAGTTCAACTCTGCTTAGGAACCTGACAAGAACAGTAGATCCTCTTCAGTCCAATACACTGTACATGCTGGGAACAGAAGCCAGTGCTATTTGCACTGTGTATTACAAAGGAGGCACAATAGTGACTCTTCTTACCAGAAAACAACTCTTGCTCGTAGGACCAGAAATTGCATGTGATTCAACTCCATTTAGGACTGGGAAACAAACGCTAGCTCGCCTTACAAGAAACACACTCTGCTTTTGAGAAAAGAGCACTCTTCTACTCTACTGTGTTTACTATGGGTTTCGAAGAGTGAGCCTGCTCAGAACAAAAGAACTGTGCTTCCATCACACAGGGGCTATATCTAGTTCAACTCTGCTAAGGAAACTGACAAGAACAGCAGCTCCTCTTCTGTCAAAAAACTGTACTTGCTAGGAACAGACGAGAGTGCTATTTGCACTGTGTATGGCAAGGGAGCACAATAGTGACTCTTCTTACCAGAAAACAACTCTTGCTCGTAGGACCAGAAACTGCATGTGATTCAACTCCATTTAGGACTGGGAAACAAATGCTAGCTCGCCTTGCAAGAAACACACTCTGCTTTTGACAAAAGAGCACTCTTCTACTCTACTGTGTTTCCTATGGTGTCCGAACAGTGAGTTTGCTCAGAACAAAAGAACTGTGCTTCCTACGCACACGGGCCATATCTACTTCAACTCTGCTTAGGAAACTGAAAAAAACAGTAGCTAATCTTGAGTCCAATACACTGTACTTTCTGGGAATATACACGAGTGCTATTTGCACTGTGTATGGCAATGGGAGTGCAATAGTGACTCTTCTTACCAGCAAACAACTCTTGCTCTTAGGACCAGAAACTGCATGTGATTCAACTCCATTTAGGACTGGGAAACAAACGCTAGCTCGCCTTACATGAAACACACTCTGCTTTTGAGAAAAGAGCACTCTTCTACTCTACTGTGTTTCCTATGGGGCCAGAACAGTGAGCTTGCTCATAACAAAAGAACTGTGCTTCCTACACACAGGGGCCATATCTAGTTCAACTCTGCTTAGGAAACTGACAAGAACAATAGCTGCTCTGCAGTCCAATACACTGTACTTGCTGGGAACAGAAGTGAGTGCTATTTGCACTGGGTATCACAATGAGAGCAAAATATTGACTTTCTTTACCAGAAAACAACTCTTGCTCATAGGACCAAAAACTGCATGTGATTCAACTCAATTTAGGACTGGAAAACAAATGCTAGCTCGCCATAAAAGAAACTAACTCTGCTTTTGAATAAAGAGCACTCTTCTACTCTACTGTGTTTCCTATGGGGTCCAAACAGTGAGCTTGCTCAGAACAAAAGAACTGTGCATCCTACACACTGGCCATATCTAGTTCTACTCTGCTTAGGCAACTGAAAAGAACAATAGCTCCTCTTCAGTCCAATACACTGTACTTGCTGGGAAGAGACGCGAGTGCTATTTGCACTGTGTATGGCAATGGGAGCACAATAGTGACTCTTCTTAACAGAAAACAATTCTTCCTTGTAGGACCAGAAACTGCATGTGATTCAACTCCATTTAGGTCTGGGAAACAAACGCTAGCTCGCCTTAAATGAAACACACTCTGCTTTTGAGAAAAGAGCACTCGTCTACTCTACTGTGTTTCCTATAGGGCCAGAACAGTGAGCTTGCTCAGAACAAAAGAACTGTGCTTCCTACACACAGGGGCCATATCTAGTTCAATTCTGCTTAGGAAACTGAAAAGAACAGTATATCCTCTTCAGACCAATACACTGTACTTGCTGGGAACAGATGCCAGTGCTATTTGTCCTATGTATGAAAATGGGAGCACAATAGTGACTCTTCTTACCAGAAAACAACTCTTGCTCGTAGGACCACAAACTGCATGTGATTCAACTCCATTTAGGACTGGGAAACAAATGCTAGCTCGCCTTGCAAGAAACACACTCTGCTTTTGAGAAAAGAGCACTCTTCTACTCTACTTTGTTTCCTATGGTGTTTGAACAGTGAGCTTGCTCAGAACAAAAATACTGTGCTTCCTACACACACGGGCCATATCTACTTCAACTCTGCTTAGGAAACTGAAAAGAACAGTAGCTAATCTTGAGTCCAATACACTGTATTTTCTGGGAACATACACGAGTGCTCTTTGTACTGTGTATGGCAATGGGAGTGCAATAGTGACTCTTCTTACCAGAAAACAACTCTTGCTTGTAGGCCAGAAACTGCATGGGATTCAACTCCATTTAGGACTGGGAAACAAACGCTAGCTCCCTTTCATGAAACAAACTCTGTTTTTGAGAAAGGTCACTCATTTACTCTACTGTGTTTCCTATAGGGCCAGAACAGTGAGCTTGCTCAGAACAAAAGAACTGTGATTACTACACACACGGGCCATATTTAGTTCAATTGTGCTTAGGAAACTGACAGGAAAGGTAGATCCTCTTCAGTCCAATACACTGTACATGCTGGGAACAGACGCCAGTGCTATTTGCCCTGTGTATGACAATGGGAGCACAATAGTGACTCTTCTTTCCAGAAAACAACTCTTGCTCGTAGGACCAGAAACTGCATGTGATTCAACTCCATTTAGGACTGGGAAACAAACGCTAGCTTGCCTTACAAGGAACACACTCTGCTTTTGAGAAAAGAGCACTCTTCTACTCTACTGTGTTTCCTATAGGACCAGAACAGTGAGCTTGCTCAGAACAAAAGAACTGTGCTTCCTACACACACGGGCCATATCTAGTTCAAGTCTGCTTAGGATACTTACAAGAACAGTAGCTCCTCTTCAGTCCAATTCACTGTACTTGCTGGGAACAGACGCGAGTGCTATTTGCACTGTGTATGGCAATGGGAGTGCATAGTGACTCTTCTTACCAGAAAGCAACTGTTGCTTGTAGGACCAGATACTGCATGTGATTCAACTCCATTAAGGACATGGAAACAAATCCTAGCTCGCCTTACAAGAAACACACTCTGCTTTTGAGAAAAGAGCACTCTTCTACTCTACTGTGTTTTCTATAGTGCCAGAACAGTTATCTTACTCAGGACAAAAAAACTGTGCTTCCTACACACAGGGGAAATAACTAGTTCAACTCTGCTTAGGAAACTGACAAGAACAGTAGCTCCTCTTCAGTCCAATACACTGTACTTTCTGGGAACAGACGCGTGTGCCATTTGCACTGTGTATGGCAATGGGAGCGCAATAGTGACTCTTCTTACCAGAAAACAACTCTTGGTTGAAAGACCAGAACTTCATGGGATTCAACTCCATTTCTGACTGAGAAACAAACACTAGCTCGTCTTACAAGGAACACTGTTTGCTTTTGAGAAAAGAGCACTCTTCTACTCTACTGTGTTTCCTAGAGTGCCAGAACAGTGAGCTTGCTCAGAACAAAAGAACTGTGCTTCCTACACACACAGCCATATCTAGTTTAATTCTGCTTAGGAAACTGACAAGAACAGTAGATCCTCTTCAGTCCAATACACTGTACATGCTGGGAACAGATGCGAGTGCTATTTGCACTAAGTTTGGCAATGGGAGCACAAAAGTTACTCTTCTTACGAGAAAACAACTCTTGCTCATAGGACAAGAAACTGCATGTGATTCAACTCCATTTAGGACTGAGAAACAAATGCTAGCTCGCCTTATAAGAAAAACACTCTGGTTTTGAGAAAAGAGGACTCTTCTACTCTACTGTGTTTCCTATAGGGCTAGAACAGTGAGCTTGCTGAGAACAAAAGAACGGTGCTTCCTACACACACGGGCCATATCTAGTTCAACTCTGCTTAGGAAACTGACAAGAACAGTAGCTCCTTTTCAGTCCAATACACTGTGCTTGCTCGGAACAGACATGAGTGCTATTTGCATTGTGCATGGCAATGGGAGCCAATAGTGACTCTTCTTACTAGAAAACAATTCTTGCTCATAGGACGAAAAACTGCATGGGATTCAACTCCATGTAGGACTGGAAAATAAACACTAACTCGCCTTAAATGAAACACACTGTGCTTTTGAGAAAAGAGCACTCTTCTACTCTACTGTGTTTCCTATGGGGTCCAAACAGTGAGCTTGCTCAGAACAAAAGAACTGTGCTTCCTACACCCACGGGCCATATCTAGTTCAACTTTGCTTAGGAAACTGACAATAACAGTAGCTCCTCTTCAGTCCAATACACTGTACTTGCTGGGAACAGAAGCGAGTGCTATTTGCACTGGGTATCACAATGAGAGCACAATATTGACTTTCTTTACCAGAACACAACTCTTGCACGTAGGACCAAAAACTGCATGTGATTCAACTCCATTTAGGACTGGGAAACAAACGCTAGATCTCCTTACAAGAAACACACTCTGCTTTTGAGAAAAGAGCACTCTTCTACTCAACTGTGTTTCATATAGTGCCAGAAGAACAGTTAGCTTGCTCAGAACAAAAGAACTGTGCTTCCAACACACAGGGGCCATATCTAGTTCAACTCTGCTTAGGAAACTGACAAGAACAGTAGCTCCTCTTCAGTCCAAAAACTGTACTTGCTAGGAACAGACGAGAGTGCTATTTGCACTGTGTATGGCAATGGGAGCGCAATAGTGACTTTCCTTACCAGAAAACAATTCATCCTCGTAGGACCAAAATCTTCATGTGATTCAACTCCATTTAGGACTGGGAAACAAACGCTAGCTCGCCTTACAAGAAACACACTCTACTTTTGAGAAAAGAGCACTCTTCTACTCTACTGTGTTTCCTATGGGGTCCAAACAGTGAGCTTGCTCAGAACAAAAGAACTGTGCTTCCTACATACACAGGTCATATCTAGTTCAACTCTGCTTAGGAAACTGACAAGAACAGTAGCTCCTCTTCAGTCCAATACACTGTACTTGCTGGGAACAGACGTGAGTGCTATTTGCACTGTGTATGGCAATGGGAGCACAATAGTGACTCTTCTTACCAGAAAACAATTCTTCCTCATAGGACCAGAAACTGCATGTGATTCAACTCCATTTAGGACTGGGAAACAAACGCTAGCTCGCCTTACAAGAAAAACACTCTGGTTTTGAGACAAGAGGACGCTTCTACTGTACTGTGTTTCCTATAGGGCCAGAACAGTGAGATTGCTCAGAAAAAAAGAACTGTGCTTCCTACACACAGGGGCCATATCTAGTTCAACACTGCTTAGGAAACTGACAAGAACAGTAGCTCCTCTTCAGTCCAATACACTGTACTTGCTGGGAACCGAAGCGAGTGCTATTTGCACTGGGTATCGCAATGAGATGGCAATATTGACTTTCTTTACAAGACAACAACTCTTGCGCGTAGGACCAAAAACTGCATGTGATTCACCTCCATTTAGGACTGGGAAACAAACGCTAGCTCTCCTTACAAGAAACACACTCTGCTTTTGAGAAAAGAGCACTCTTCTACTCTACTGTGTTTCCTATAGGGCCAGAACAGTGAGCTTGCTCAGAACCAAAGAACTGTGCTTCCTACACACAGGGCCCATATCTAGTTCAACTCTGCTTAGAAAACTAACAAGAACAGTAGCTCCTCTTCAGTCCAATACACTGTACTTTATGGGAACAGACGCAAGTGCTATTTGCACTGTGTATTGCAATGAGATCACAATATTGACTTTCCTTACCAGAAAACAATTCATCCTCGTAGGACCAAAATTTTCATGTGATTCAACTCCATTTAGGACTGGGAAACAAACGCTAGCTCGCCTTACAAGAAACACACTCTGCTTTTGAGAAAAGAGCACTCTTCTACTCTTCTGTGTTTCCTATGGGGTCCAAACAGTGAGCTTGCTCAGAACAAAAGAACTGTGCTTCCTACATACACAGGTCATATCTAGTTCAACTCTGCTTAGGAAACTGACAAGAACAGTAGCTAATCTTGAGTCCAATACACTGTACTTGCTCAGAACAGACGTGAGTGCTATTTGCACTGTGTATGGCAATGGGAGCACAATAGTGACTCTTCTTACCAGAAAACAACTCTTGCTCGTAGGCCAGAAACTGCATGGGATTCAACTCCATTTAGGACTGGGAAACAAACGCTAGCTCGCCTTACATGAAACAAACTCTGTTTTTGAGAAAAGAGCACTCATTTACTGTACTGTGTTTCTTATAGGGCCAGAACAGTGAGCTTGCTCAGACCAAAGAACTGTGATTGCTACACACAAGGGCCATATTTAGTTCAATTGTGCTTAGGAAACTGACAAGAAAGGTAGATCCTCTTCAGTCCAATGCACTGTACATGCTGGGAACAGACGCCAGTGCTATTTGCCCTGTGTATGACAATGGGAGCACAATAGTGCCTCTTCTTACCAGCAAACAACTCTTGCTCGTAAGACCAAAAACTGCATGTGATTCAACTCCATTTAGGACTGGGAAACAAACACTAGCTCGCCTTACAAGAAACACACTCTGCTTTTGAGAAAAGAGCACTCTTCTACACTACTGTGTTTCCTATGGGGTCCGAACAATGAGCTTGCTCAGAACAAAAGAACTGTGCTTCGTACACACACGGGCCATATCTAGTTCAACTCTGCTTAGGAAACTGACAAGAACAGGAGCTCCTCTTCAGTCAAATACACTATACTTGCTGGGAATAGATGCGAGTGCTATTTGCACTTTGTTTGGCAATGGGAGCACAATAGTGACTCTTCTTACCAGAAAACAACTCTTGCTCGTAGGACCAGAAACTGCATGTGATTCAACTCCATTTAGGACTGCGAAACAAACACCTGCTCGCCTTACAAGAAAAACACTCTGGTTTTGAGAAAGAGGACTCTTCTACTCTACTATGTTTCCTATAGGGCCAGAACAGTGAGCTTGCTGAGAACAAAGGAACGGTGCTTCCTACACACACGGTCCATATCTAGTTCAACTCTGCTTAGGAAACTGACAAGAACGGTAGCTCCTCTTCAGTCCAATACACTGTACTTGCTCGGAACAGACATGAGTGCTATTTGCACTTTGTATGGCAATGGGAGCGCAAAAGTGACTCTTCTTACCAGAAAACAACTCTTGCTCGTAGGACCAAAAACTGCATGGCATTCAACTCCATGTAGGACTGGAAAACAAACACTAACTCACCTTAAATGAAACACACTCTGCTTTTGAGAAAAGAGCACTCTTCTACTCTACTGTGTTTCCTATGGGGTCCAAACAGTGAGCTTGCTCAGAACAAAAGAACTATGCATCCCTCACACTGGCCATATCTAGTTCTACTCTGCTTAGGCAACTGACAAGAACAGTAGCTCCTCTTCAGTCCAATACACTGTACTTGCTGGGAACAGACGCGAGTGCTATTTGCACTGTGTATGGCAATGGGAGCACAACAGTGACTCTTCTTAACAGAAAACAATTCTTCCTTGTAGGACCAGAAACTGTATGTGATTCAACTCCATTTAGGACTGGGAAACAAACGCTAGCTCGCCTTACATGAAACACACTCTGCTTTTGAGAAAAGAGCACTCTTCTACTCTACTGTGTTTCCTATAGGGCCAGAGCAGTGAGCTTGCTCAGAACAAAAGAACTGTGATTCCTATACACACGGGCCATATCTAGTTCAACTCTGTTTAGGAAACTGACAAGAACAGTAGATCCTCTTCAGTCCAATACACTGTACATGCTGGGAACTGATGCGAGTGCTATTTGCACTTTGTTTGGCAATGGGAGCACAATAGTGACTCTTCTTACCAGAAAACAACTCTTGTCGTAGGACCAGAAACTGCATGTGATTCAACTCCATTTAGGACTGGGAAACAAACGCTAGCTCGCCTTACAAGAAAAACACTCTGGTTTTGAGAAAAGAGGACTCTTCTACTGTACTGTGTTTCCTATAGGGCCAGAACAGTGAGCTTGCTCAGAAAAAAAAGAACTATGCTTCCTATACACAGGGGCCATATCTAGTTCAACTCTGCTTAGGAAACTGACAAGAACAGTAGCACCTCCTCAGTCCAATACACTGCACAGCTGGGAACAGAAGCGATTGCTATTTGTACTGGGTATCGCAATTAGATCGCAATATTGACTTTCCTTACCAGAAAACAACTCTTGCTCAAAGGACCAAAAACTGCATGTGATTCAACTCCATTTAGACTTGGGAAAGAAACTCTAGCTCTCCTTATAAGAAACACACTCTGCTTTTGAGAAAAGAGCACTCTTCTACACTACTGTGTTTCCTATATTGCCAGAAGAACAGTTAGCTTGGTCAGAACAAAAGAACTGTGCTTCCAACACACAGGGGCCATATCTCGTTCAACTCTGCTTAGGAAACTGACAAGAACAGTAGCTCCTCTTCAGTCCAAAAACTGTACTTGCTAGGAACAGACGCGAGTGCTATTTGCACTGTGTATGGCAATGGGAGCGCAATAGTGACTTTCCTTACCAGAAAACAATTCATCCTTGTAGGACCAAAATCTGCATGTGATTCAACTCAATGTAGGACTGGAAAACAAACGCTAGCTCGCCTTACATGAAACACACTCTGCTTTTGAGAAAAGAGCACTCTTCTACTGTACTGTGTTTCCTATAGGGCCAGAACAGTGAGCTTGCTCAGAACAAAAGAACAGTGCTTCCTATACACAGGGGCCATATCTAGTTCAACTCTGCTTAGGAAACTGACAAGAACAGTAGCTCCTTTTCAGTCCAATACACTGTACAGCTGGGAACAGACGCGAGTGCTATTTGCACTGGGTATCGCAATTAGATCGCAATATTGACTTTCCTTACCAGAAAACAACTCTTGCTCGAAGGACCAAAAACTGCATGTGATTCAACTCCATTTAGACTTGGAAAAGAAACGTTAGCTCTCCTTATAAGAAACACACTCTGCTTTTGAGAAAAGAGCACTCTTCTACTCTACTTTGTTTCCTATATTGCCAGAAGAACAGTTAGCTTGCTCAGAACAAAAGAACTGTGCTTCCAACACACAGGGGCCATATCTAGTTCAACTCTGCTTAGGAAACTGACAAGAACAGTACCTCCTCTTCAGTCCAAAAACTGTACTTGCTAGGAACAGACGAGAGTGCTATTTGCACTGTGTATGGCAACGGGAGCGCAGTAGTGACTTTCCTTACCAGAAAACAATTCATCCTTGTAGGACCAAAATCTGCATGTGATTCAACTCAATTTAGAACTGGAAAATAAACGCTAGCTCGCCTTACAAGAAACACACTCTGCTTTTGAGAAAAGAGCACTCTTCTACTCTACTGTGTTTCCTATGGGGTCCAAACAGTGAGCTTGCTCAGAACAAAAGAACTGTGCTTCCTACACACACGGGCCATATCTAGTTCAACTCCGCTTAGGAAACTGACAAGAACAGTAGCTCCTCTTCAGTCAAATACACTATACTTGCTGGGAACAGACGCGACTGCTATTTGTACTATGTTTGGCAATGGGAGCACAATAGTTACTCTTCTTACCAGAAAACAACTCTTGCTCGTAGGACCCGAAACTGCATGTGATTCAACTCCATTTAGGACTGGGAAACAAATGCTAGCTCGCCTTACAAGTTAAACACTCTATTTTTGAGAAAAGAGCACTCTTCATCTCAATTATATTTCCTATAAGGCCAGAACAGTGAGCTTGCTGAGAACAAAAGAACGGTGCTTCCTACACACACGCGCCTTATCTAGTTCAACTCTGCTTAGGAAACTGACAAGAACAGTAGCTCCTCTTCAGTCCAATACACTGTACTTGCTGGGAACAGACATGAGTGCTATTTGCACTTTGTTTGGCAATGGGAGCTCCATAGTGATTCTTCTTACCAGAAAACAACTCTTGCTTGTAGGACCAAAAACTGCATGGGATTCAACTCCATGTAGGACTGGGAAACAAACACTTACTCGCCTTAAATGAAACACACTCTGCTTTTGAGAAATGAGCATTCTTCTTTTCTACTGTGTTTCCTAAAGGGAAAGAACAGTGAGCTTGCTCAGAACAAAAAAACTGTGCTTCCTACACACACGGGCCATATCTAGTTCAACTCTGCTTAGGAAACTGACAAGAACAGTAGCTCCTCTTCAGTCCAATACACTGTACTTGCTGGGAACAGACGCGAGTGCTATTTGCACTATGTATCGCAATGGGAGCACAATAGTGACTCTTCTTACCAGAAAATTATTCTTGCTCGTAGGAATGGAAACTGCATGTGATTCAACTCCATTTAGGACTGGAAAACAAACGGTAGCTCACCTTACAAGAAACACACTCTGCTTTTGAGAAAAGAGCACTCATTTACTCTACTGTGTTTCCTATAGGGCCAGAACAGTGAGCATGCTCAGAACAAAAGAACTGTGCTTCCTACACACACGGGCCATATCTAGTTCAATTCTACTTAGGAAACTGACAAGAACAGTAGCTCCTCTTCAGTCCAATACACTGTACTTGCTGGGAACAGACGCGAGTGCTATCTGCACTGTGTATCGCAATGAGAGCGCAGTATTGACTTTCCTTACCAGAAAAAACTCTTGCTCATAGGCCCAAAAACTGCATGTGATTCAACTCCATTTAGGACTGGGAAACAAACGGTAGCTCACCTTACAAGAAACACACTCTGCTTTTGAGAAAAGAGCACTCTTCTACTCTACTTAGTTTCCTATAGTGCCAGTACAGTGAGCTTGCTCAGAACAAAAGAACTGTGCTTCCTACATACACAGGTCATATCTAGTTCAACTCTGCTTTGGAAAATGACAAGAACAATAGCTCCTCTTCAGTCCAATACACTGTACTTGCTCGGAACAGACGTGAGTGCTATTTGCACTGAGTATGGAAATGGGAGCTCAATAGTGACTCATCTTACCAGAAAAAAATCTTGCTCGTAGGACCAAAAACTGCATGGGATTCAACTCCATGTAGGACTGGAAAACAAACACTAACTCGCCTTAAATGAAACACACTCTGCTCTTGAGAAATGAGCATTCTTCTACTCTACTTTGTTTCCTATAGTGCCAGAACAGTGAGCTTGCTCAGAACAAAAGAACTGTGCTTCCAACACACAGGGGCCATATCTAGTTCAACTCTGCTTAGGAAAATGACAAGAACAGTAGCTCCTCATCAGTCCAAAAACCTTACTTGCTAGGAAAAGACGAGAGTACTATTTGCACTGTGTATGGCAATGGGAGCGCAATAGTGTCTTCTTACCAGAAAACAACTCTTGCTCGTAGAACCAAAAACTGCATGGGATTCAACACCATGTGGGACTGGAAAACAAACACTAACTCGCCTTAAATGAAACAGAATCTGCTTTTTAGAGAAGAACACTCTTCTACTCTACTGTGTTTCCTATGGGGTCCAAAAAGTGAGCCTGCTTAGAACAAAAGAACTGTGCTTCCTACACACACGGGCAATATCTAGTTCAACTCTGCTTAGGAAACTAAAAAGAACAGTAGCTCCTCTTCAGTCCAATACACTGTACTTGCTGGGAACAGACGCGAGTGCTATTTGCACTGTGTATCGCAATGAGAGCACAATATTGACTTTCCTTACCAGAAAACAACTCTTGCTCGTAGGCCCAAAAACTGCATGTGATTCAACTCCATTTAGGACTGGGAAATAAACGGTAGCTCACCTCACAAGAAACACACTCTGCTTTTGATAAAAGAGCACTCTTCTACTCTACTGTGTTTCCTATATGGCCAGAAAAGTGAGCTTGCTCAGAACAAATGAACTGTGCTTCCTACATACACAGGTCATATCTAGTTCAACTCTGCTTAGGAAATTGACAAGAACAGTAGCTTTTCTTCAGTCCAATACACTGTACTTGCTCAGAATAGAAGTGATTGCTATTTGCACTGTGTATGGCAATGGGAGCTCAATAGTGAATCTTCTTACCAAAAAACAACTCTTGCTCATAGGACCAAAAACTGCATGGGATTCAACTCCATGTAGGACTGGAAAACAAACACTAACTCGCCTTAAATGAAACACACTCTGCTTTTGAGAAATGAGCATTCTTCTACTCTACTGTGTTTCCTATAGTGCCAGAACAGTGAGCTTGCTCAGAACAAAAGAACTGTGCTTCCAACACACAGGGGCCATATCTAGTTCAACTCTGCTTAGGAAACTGACAAGAACAGTAGCTCCTCTTCAGTCCAAAAACTGTACTTGCTAGGAACAGACGAGAGTACTATTTGCAATGTGTATGGCAATGGGAGCGCAATAGTGACTCTTCTTACCAGAAAACAACTCTTGCTCGTAGGACCAAAAACTGCATGGGATTCATCTCCATGTAGGACTGGAAAACAAACACTAACTCGCCTTAAATGAAGCACACTCTGCTTTTGAGAAAAGAGCACTCTTCTACTCTACTGTGTTTCCTATGGGGTCCAAACAGTGAGCTTGCTCAGAACAAAAGAACTGTGCTTCCTACACACACGGGCCATATCTAGTTCAACTCTGCTTAGGAAACTGACAAGAACAGTAGCTCCTCTTCAGTCCAATACACTGTACTTAGTGGGAACAGACGCCAGTGCTATTTGCACTGTGTATGGCAAAGGAGAGGACAATAGTGACTCTGCTTACCAGAAAACAATTCTTCCTCATAGGACCAGAAAGTGCATGTGATTCAACTCCATTTAGGACTGGGATACAAACGCTAGCTCGCCTTATATGAAATACACTCTGCTTTTGAGAAAAAAGCACTCTTCTACTGTACGGTGTTTCCTATAGGGCCAGAACAGTGAGCTTGCTCAGAACAAAAGAACTGTGCTTCCTATACACAGGGGCCATATCTAGGTCAACTCTGCTTAGGAAACTGACAAGAATAGTAGCTCCTCTTCAGTCCAATACACTGTACTTGCTGGGAACAGACACGAGTGCTATTTTCACTGGGTATCGCAATGAGAGTGCAATACTGACTTTCCTTACCAGGAAACAACTCTTGCTCGTAGGACCAAAAACTGCATGTGATTCAACTCCACTTAGGACTGGGAAACAAATGTTAGCTGTCCTTACAAGAAACACATTCTGCTTTTGAGAAAAGAGCACTCTACTACTCTACAGTGTTTCCTATAGTGCCAGAAGAACAGTTAGCTTGCTCAGAACAGAAGAACTGTGCTTCCAACACACAGGGGCCATATCTAGTTCAACTCTGCTTAGGAAACTGACAAGAACAGTAGCTCCTCTTCAGTCAAATACACTATACTTGCTGGGAACAGATGCGAGTGCTATTTGCACTTTGTTTGGCAATGGGAGCACAATAGTGACTCTTCATACCAGAAAACAACTCTTGCTCGTAGGACCAGAAACTGCATGTGATTCAACTCCATTTAGGACTGGGAAACAAACGCCTGCTCGCCTTTCAAGAAAAACACTCTGGTTTTGAGAAAAGAGGACTCTTCTACTCTACTGTGTTTCCTATAGGGCCAGAACAGTGAGCTTGCTGAGAACAAAGGAACGGTGGTTCCTACACACACGGACCATATCTAGTTCAACTCTGCTTAGGAAACTGACAAGAACAGTAGCTCCTCTTCAGTCCAATACACTGTACTTGCTCGGAACACACATGAGTGCTATTTGCACAGTGTATGGCAATGGGAGCGCAATAGTGGCTCTTCTTACCAGAAAACAACTCTTACTTGTAGGACCAAAAACTGCATGGGATTCAACTCCATGTAGGACTGGAAAACAAACAATAACTCACCTTAAATGAAACACACTCTGATTTTGAGAAAAGAGCACTCTTCTACTCTACTGTGGTTCCTATGGGATCCAAACACTGAGCTTGCTCAGAACAAAAGAACTGTGCTTCCTACACACACGGGCCATATCTAGTTCAACTCTGCTTAGGAAACTGACAAGAACAGTAGCTCCTCTTCAGTCCAATACACTGTACTTGCTGGGAACAGACGTGAGTGCTATTTGCATTGTGTATGGCAATGGGAGCACAATAGTGACTCTTCTTACCAGAAAACCAATTCTTCCTCATAGGACCAGAAACTGCATGTGATTCAACTCCATTTAGGACTGGGAAACAAACGCTAGCTCGCCTTACATGAAACACACTCTGCTTTTGAGAAAAGAGAACTCTTCTACACTACTGTGTTTCCTATAGGGCCAGAACAGTGACCTTGCTCAGAAAAAAAGAACTGGGCTTCCTACGTACACAGGTCATATCTAGTTCAACTCTTCTTAGGAAACTGACAAGAACAGTAGCTCCTCTTCAGTCCAATACACTTTACTTGCTTGGAACAGTTGTGAGTGCTTTTTGCACTGTGTATCGCAATGAGAGCGCAATATTGACTTTCCTTACCACAAAACATCTCTTGCTCGTAGGACCAAAAACTGCATGGGATTCAACTCCATATAGGACTGGGAAACAAATGGTATCTCACCTTACAAGAAACACAATCTGCTTTTGAGAAAAGAGCACTCTTCTACTCTACTGTGTTTCCTATAGGGCCAGAACAGTGAGCTTGCTCAGAACAAAAGAACTGTGCTTCCTACATACACAGTTCATATCTAGTTCAACTCTGCTTAGGCAACTGACAAGAACAGTAGCTCCTCTTCAGTCCAATACACTGTACTTGCTGGGAACAGACGCGAGTGTTATTTGCAGTGTGTATCGCAATGAGAGCACAATATTGACTTTCCTTACCAGAAAACAACTCTTGCTCGTAGGCCCAAAAACTGCATGTGATTCAACTCCATTTAGGACTGGGAAACAAACGCTAGCTCACCTTACAAGAAACACACTCTGGTTTTGAGAAAAGAGCACTCTTCTACTCTACTGTGGTTCCTATGGGGTCCAAACAGTGAGCTTGCTCAGAACAAAAGAACTGTGCTTCCTACACACACGGGCCATATCTAGTTCAACTCTGCTTAGGAAACTGACAAGAACTGTAGCTCCTCTTCAGTCCAATACACTGTACTTGCTGGGAACAGACGCGTGTGCTATTTGCACTGTGTATCGCAATGAGAGCGCAATATTGACTTTCCTTACCAGAAAAAACTCTTGCTCGTAGGCCCAAAAACTGCATGTGATTCAACTCCATTTAGGACTGGGAAACAAACGGTAGCTCACCTTACAAGAAACACACTCTGGTTTTGAGAAAAGAGCACTCTTCTACTCTACTGTGTTTCCTATAGGGCAAGAACAGTGAGCTTGCTGAGAACAAAAGAACGGTGCTTCCTACACACACGGGCCATATCTAGTTCAACTCTGCTTAGGAAACTGACAAGAACAGTAGCTCCTCTTCAGTCCAATACACTGTACTTGCTTGGAACAGACATGAGTTCTATTTGCCCTGTGTATTGCAAAGGGAGCACAATAGTGACTCTTCTTACCAGAAAACAACTCTTGCTCGTAGGACAAGAAAGTGCATGTGATTCAACTCCATTTAGGACTGGGAAACAAATGCTATCTCGCCTTACAAGAAAAACACTCTGGTTTTGAGAAAAGAGCACTCTTCTACTCTACTGTGTTTCCTATAGGGCCAGAACAGTGAGCTTGCTGAGAACAAAAGAACGGTGCTTCCTACACACACGGGACATATCTAGTTCAACTCTGCTTAGGAAACTGACAAGAAGAGTAGCTCCTCTTCAGTCCAATACACTGTACTTGCTCGGAACAGACATTAGTTCTATTTGAACTGTGTATGGCAATGGGAGTGCAATAGTGACTCTTCTTACCAGAAAACAACTCTTGCTCGTAGGACCAAAAACTGCATGGGATTCAACTCCATGTAGGACTGGAAAACAAACACTAACTCGCCTTAAATGAAACACACTCTGCTTTTGAGGAATGAGCATTCTTCTACTCTACTGTGTTTCCTATAGTGCCAGAACAGTTAGCTTGCTCAGAACAAAAGAACTGTGCTTCCTACACACACGGGCCATATCTAGTTCAACTCTGCTTAGGAAACTGACAAGAACAGTAGCTCCTCTTCAGTCCAATACACTGTACTTGCTTTGAACAGACGCGAGTGCTATTTGCACTGTGTATTGCAATGAGAGCGCAATATTGACTTTCCTTACCAGAAAAAAATCTTGCTCTTAGGCCCAAAAACTGCATGTGATTCAACTCCATTTAGGACTGGGAAACAAACGGTAGCTCTCCTTACAAGAAACACACTCTGCTTTTGAGAAAAGAGCACTCTTCTACTCTACTGTGTTTCCAATAAGGCCAGAACAGTGAGCTTGCTCAGAACAAAAGAACTGTGCTTCCTACATACACAGGTCATATCTAGTTCAACTCTGCTTAGGAAAATGACAAGAACAGTTGCTCCTCTTAAGTCCAATACACTGTACTTTCTCGGAACAGACGTGAGTGCTATTTGCACTGTGTATGGCAATGGGAGCTCAATATTGACTCTTCTTACCAGAAAACAACTCTTGCTCGTAGGGCCAAAAACTGCATGGGATTCAACTCCATGTAGGACTGTAAAACAAACACTAACTCGCCTTAAATGAAACACACTCTGCTTTTAAGGAATGAGCATTCTTCTACTCTACTGTGTTTCCTATAGTGCCAGAACAGTTAGCTTGCTCAGAACAAAAGAACTGTGCTTCCAACACACAGGGGTCATATCTAGTTCAACTCTGCTTAGGAAACTGACAAGAACAGTAGCTCCTCTTCAGTCCAATACACTGTACTTGCTGGGAACAGAAGCGAGTGTTATTTGCACTGGGTATCGCAATGAGAGCGAAATATTGACTTTCTTTACCAGAAAACAACTCTTGCTCATAGGACCAAAAACTGCATGGGATTCAACTCCATGTAGAACTGGAAAACAAACACTAACTCACCTTAAATGAAACACACTCTGCTTTTGAGAAAAGAGCACTCTTCTACTCTACTGTGGTTCCTATGGGGTCCAAACACTGAGCTTGCTCAGAACAAAAGAACTGTGCTTCCTACACACACGGGCCATATCTAGTTCAACTCTGCTTAGGAAACTGACAAGAACAGTAGCTCCTCTTCAGTCCAATACACTGTACTTGCTGGGAATAGACGTGAGTGCTATTTGCACTGTGTATGGCAATGGGAGCACAATAGTGACTCTTCAAACCAGAAAACAATTCTTACTCATAGGACCAGAAACTGCATGTAATTCAACTCCATTTAGGACTGGGAAACAAACGCTAGCTCGCCTTACATGAAACACACTCTGCTTTTGAGAAAAGAGAACTCTTCTACTCTACTGTGTTTCCTATAGGGCCAGACAGTGAGCTTGCTCAGAAAAAAAAAACTGGGCTTCTTACATACACAGGTCATATATAGTTCAACTCTGCTTAGGAAACTGACAAGAACAGTAGCTCCTCTTCAGTCCAATACACTGTACTTGCTGGGAACAGATGCGAGTGCTATTTGTACTGTGTATCGCAATGAGAGCGCAATATTGACTTTCCTTACCAGAAAACAACTCTTGCTCGTAGGACCAAAAACTGCATGTGATTCAAATCCATTTAGGACTGGGAAACAAACAGTAGCTCACCTTACAAGAAACACACTCTGCTTTTGAGAAAAGAGCACTCTTCTACTCTACTGTGTTTCCTATAGGGCCAGAAGAATGAGCTTGCTCAGAGCAAAAGAACTGTGCTTCGTACATACAAAGGTCATATCTAGTTCAACTCTGCTTAGGGAACTGACAAGAACAGTAGATCCTCTTCAGTCCAATACACTGTACTTGTTTGGAACAGACGTGAGTGCTATTTGCACTGTGTATGGCAATGGGAGCTCAATAGTGTCTCTTCTTAACAGAAAACAACTCTTGCTCGTAGGGCCAAAAACTGCATGGGATTCAACTCCATGTAGGACTGGAAAACAAACACTAACTCGCCTTAAATGAAACACACTCTTCTTTTGAGAAAAGAGCACTCTTCTACTCTACTGTGTTTCCTATGGGGTCCAAACAGTGAGCTTGCTCAGAACAAAAGAACTGTGCTTCCTACACATCCGGGCCATATCTAGTTCAACTCTGCTTAGGAAACTGACAAGAACAGTATCTCCTCTTCATTCAAATACACTATACTTGCTGGGAACAGACGCGACTGCTATTTGTACTTTCTTTGGCAATGGGAGCACAATAGTGACTCTTCTTACCAGAAAACAACTCTTGCCCGTAGGACCAGAAACTGCATGTGATTCAACTCCACTTAGGACTGGGAAACAAATGCTAGCTCGCCTTACAAGAAAAAAAACTGGTTTTGAGAAAAGAGCACTCTTCTACTCAACTACGTTTCCTATAAGGCCAGAACAGTGAGCTTGCTGAGAACAAAAGAACGGTGTTTCCTACACACAAGGGCCATATCTAGTTCAACTCTGCTTAGGAAACTGACCAGAACAGTAGCTGCTTTTCAGTCCAATACACTGTACTTGCTGGGAACAGACGTGAGTGCTATTTGCACTGTGTATGGCAATGGGAGCACAATAGTGACTCTTCAAACCAGAAAACAATTCTTCCTCATAGGACCAGAAACTGCATGTAATTCAACTCCATTTAGGACTGGGCAACAAACGCTAGCTCGCCTTACATGAAACACACACTTCTTTTGAGAAAAGAGAACTCTTCTACTCTACTGTGTTTCCTATAGGGCCAGAACAGTGAGCTTGCTCAGAAAAAAAGAACTGGGCTTCCTACGTACACAGGTCATATCTAGTTCAACTCTGCTTAGGAAACTGACAAGAACAGTAGCTCCTCTTCAGTCCAATACACTGTACTTGCTGGGAACATATGCGAGTGCTATTTGCACTGTGTATCACAATGAGAGCGCAATATTGACTTTCCTTACCAGAAAAAAATCTTGCTCTTAGGCCCACAAACTGCATGTGATTCAACTCCATTTAGGACTGGGAAACAAACGGTAGCTCTCCTTACAAGAAACACACTCTGCTTTTGAGAAAAGAGCACTCTTCTACTCTACTGTGTTTCCAATAAGGCCAGAACAGTGAGCTTGCTCAGAACAAAAGAACTGTGCTTCCTACATACACAGGTCATATCTAGTTCAACTCTGCTTAGGAAAATGACAAGAACAGTTGCTCCTCTTAAGTCCAATACACTGTACTTTCTCGGAACAGACGTGAGAGCTATTTGCACTGTGTATGGCAATGGGAGCTCAATATTGACTCTTCTTACCAGAAAACAACTCTTGCTCGTAGGGCCAAAAACTGCATGGGATTCAACTCCATGTAGGACTGTAAAACAAACACTAACTCGCCTTAAATGAAACACACTCTGCTTTTAAGGAATGAGCATTCTTCTACTCTACTGTGTTTCCTATAGTGCCAGAACAGTTAGCTTGCTCAGAACAAAAGAACTGTGCTTCCAACACACAGGGGCCATATCTAGTTCAACTCTGCTTAGGAAACTGACAAGAACAGTAGCTCCTCTTCAGTCCAATACACTGTACTTGCTGGGAACAGAAGCGAGTGTTATTTGCACTGGGTATCGCAATGAGAGCGAAATATTGACTTTCTTTACCAGAAAACAACTCTTGCTCGTAGGACCAAAAACTGCATGGGATTCAACTCCATGTAGGACTGGAAAACAAACACTAACTCACCTTAAATGAAACACACTCTGCTTTTGAGAAAAGAGCACTCTTCTACTCTACTGTGGTTCCTATGGGGTCCAAACACTGAGCTTGCTCAGAACAAAAGAACTGTGCTTCCTACACACACGGGCCATATCTAGTTCAACTCTGCTTAGGAAACTGACAAGAACAGTAGCTCCTCTTCAGTCCAATACACTGTACTTGCTGGGAATAGACGTGAGTGCTATTTGCACTGTGTATGGCAATGGAAGCACAATAGTGACTCTTCAAACCAGAAAACAATTCTTACTCATAGGACCAGAAACTGCATGTAATTCAACTCCATTTAGGACTGGGAAACAAACGCTAGCTCGCCTTACATGAAACACACTCTGCTTTTGAGAAAAGAGAACTCTTCTACTCTACTGTGTTTCCTATAGGGCCAGACAGTGAGCTTGCTCAGAAAAAAAAAACTGGGCTTCTTACATACACAGGTCATATATAGTTCAACTCTGCTTAGGAAACTGACAAGAACAGTAGCTCCTCTTCAGTCCAATACACTGTACTTGCTGGGAACAGATGCGAGTGCTATTTGTACTGTGTATCGCAATGAGAGCGCAATATTGACTTTCCTTACCAGAAAACAACTCTTGCTCGTAGGACCAAAAACTGCATGTGATTCAAATCCATTTAGGACTGGGAAACAAACAGTAGCTCACCTTACAAGAAACACACTCTGCTTTTGAGAAAAGAGCACTCTTCTACTCTACTGTGTTTCCTATAGGGCCAGAAGAATGAGCTTGCTCAGAGCAAAAGAACTGTGCTTCGTACATACAAAGGTCATATCTAGTTCAACTCTGCTTAGGGAACTGACAAGAACAGTAGATCCTCTTCAGTCCAATACACTGTACTTGTTTGGAACAGACGTGAGTGCTATTTGCACTGTGTATGGCAATGGGAGCTCAATAGTGTCTCTTCTTAACAGAAAACAACTCTTGCTCGTAGGGCCAAAAACTGCATGGGATTCAACTCCATGTAGGACTGGAAAACAAACACTAACTCGCCTTAAATGAAACACACTCTTCTTTTGAGAAAAGAGCACTCTTCTACTCTACTGTGTTTCCTATGGGGTCCAAACAGTGAGCTTGCTCAGAACAAAAGAACTGTGCTTCCTACACATCCGGGCCATATCTAGTTCAACTCTGCTTAGGAAACTGACAAGAACAGTATCTCCTCTTCATTCAAATACACTATACTTGCTGGGAACAGACGCGACTGCTATTTGTACTTTCTTTGGCAATGGGAGCACAATAGTGACTCTTCTTACCAGAAAACAACTCTTGCCCGTAGGACCAGAAACTGCATGTGATTCAACTCCACTTAGGACTGGGAAACAAATGCTAGCTCACCTTACAAGAAAAAAAACTGGTTTTGAGAAAAGAGCACTCTTCTACTCAACTACGTTTCCTATAAGGCCAGAACAGTGAGCTTGCTGAGAACAAAAGAACGGTGTTTCCTACACACAAGGGCCATATCTAGTTCAACTCTGCTTAGGAAACTGACCAGAACAGTAGCTGCTCTTCAGTCCAATACACTGTACTTGCTGGGAACAGACGTGAGTGCTATTTGCACTGTGTATGGCAATGGGAGCACAATAGTGACTCTTCAAACCAGAAAACAATTCTTCCTCATAGGACCAGAAACTGCATGTAATTCAACTCCATTTAGGACTGGGCAACAAACGCTAGCTCGCCTTACATGAAACACACACTTCTTTTGAGAAAAGAGAACTCTTCTACTCTACTGTGTTTCCTATAGGGCCAGAACAGTGAGCTTGCTCAGAAAAAAAGAACTGGGCTTCCTACGTACACAGGTCATATCTAGTTCAACTCTGCTTAGGAAACTGACAAGAACAGTAGCTCCTCTTCAGTCCAATACACTGTACTTGCTGGGAACATATGCGAGTGCTATTTGCACTGTGTATCACAATGAGAGCGCAATATTGACTTTCCTTACCAGAAAACAACTCTTGCTCGTAGGACCAAAAACTGCATGTGATTCAACTCCATTGAGGACTGGGAAACAAACAGTAGCTCACCTTACAAGAA
The DNA here is from genome assembly GCF_949786415.1 of Peromyscus eremicus. Classification (NCBI taxonomy): domain Eukaryota; kingdom Metazoa; phylum Chordata; class Mammalia; order Rodentia; family Cricetidae; genus Peromyscus; species Peromyscus eremicus. Next base: position 16,434 of record NW_026734977.1, on the reverse strand, counting down.
ACACACTCTGCTTTTGAGAAAAGAGCACTCGTCTACTCTACTGTGTTTCCTATAGGGCCAGAAGAGTGAGCTTGCTCAGAACAAAAGAACTGTGCTTCCTACATACACAGAGCAACTGAGAAGAACAGTAGCTCCTCTTCAGTCCAATACACTGTACTTGCTGGGAACAGACGCGAGTGTTATTTGCACTGTGTATCGCAATGAGAGCGCAGTATTGACTCTCCTTACCAGAAAACCACTCTTGCTCGTAGGCCCAAAAATTGCATGTGATTCAACTCCATTTAGGACTGGGAAAAAAACGGTAGCTCACCTTACAAGAAACACACTCTGCTTTTGAGAAAAGAGCACTCTTCTACTCTACTGTGTTTCCTATAGGGCCAAAACAGTGAGCTTGCTCAGAACAAAAGAACTGGGCTTCCTACATACACAGGTCATATCTAGTTCAACTCTGCTTAGGAAACTGACAAGAACAGTAGATCCTCTTCAGTGCAATACACTGCACATGCTGGGAACAGACGCCAGTGCTATTTGCACTGTGTATTACAAGGAGGCACAATAGTGACTCTTCTTACCAGAAAAAAACTCTTGCTCGTAGAACCAGAAACTGCATGGGATTCAACTCCATTTAGGACTGGGAAACAAACGCTAGCTGCCTTAAAAGAAACACACTCTGCTTTTGAGAAAAGAGCACTCTTCTGCTCTACTGTGTTTCCTATGTGTTCCGAACAGTGAGCTAGCTCAGAACAAAAGAACTGTGCTTCCATAACACAGGGGGCATATCTAGTTCAACTCTGCTTAGGAAACTGACAAGAACAGTAGCTCCTCTTCAGTCCAAAAACTGTACTTGCTAGGAACAGACGCGAGTGCTATTTGCACTGTGTTTGGCAATGGGAGCGCAGTAGTGACTTTCCTTACCAGAAAACAACTCTTGCTAGTAGGACCAGAAACTGCATGTGATTCAACTCAATTTAGGACTGGAAAACAAACGCTAGCTCGCCATACAAGAAACAAACTATGCTTTTGAGAAAAGAGCACTCTTCTACTCTACTGTTTTTCCTATGAGGTCCAAACAGTGAGCTTGCTCATAACAAAAGAACTGTGCATCCTATACACTGGCCATATCTAGTTCAACTCTGCTTAGCCAACTGAGAAGAACAGTAGATCCTCTTCAGTCCAATACACTGTACATGCTGGGAACAGATGCGAGTGCTATTTGCACTTTGTTTGGCAATGGGAGCACAAAAGTGACTCTTCTTACCAGAAAACAACTCTTGCTCGTAGGAACAGAAACTGCTTGTGATTCAACTCCATTTAGGACTGGGAAACAAACGCTAGCTCGCCTTACAAGAAAAACACTCTGGTTTTGAGAAAAGAGGACTCTTCTACTCTACTGTGTTTCCTACAGGGCCAGAACAGTGAGCTTGCTGAGAACAAAAGAACGGTGCTTCCTACACACACGGGCCATATCTAGTTCAACTCTGCTTAGGAAACTGACAAGAACAGTAGCTCCTCTTCAGTCAAAAACACTGTGCTTGCTCAGAACAGACATGAGTGCTATTTGCACTGTGTATGGCAATGGGAGCGCAATAGTAACTCTTCTTACCAGAAAACAACTCTTGCTCATAGGACCAAAAACTGCATGGGATTCAACTCCATGTAGGACTGGAAAACAAACACTAACTCGCCTTAAATGAAACACACTCTGCTTTAGCGAAAGGAGCACTCTTCTACTCTACTGTGTTTCCTATGGGGTCCAAACAGTGAGCTTGCTCAGAACAAAAGAACTCTGCTTCCTCCACACACGGGCCATATCTAGTTCAACTCTGCTTAGTAAACTGACAAGAACAGTAGCTCCTCTTCAGTCCAATACACTGTACTTGCTGGGAACAGACGCGAGTGCTATTTGCACTTTGTATGGCAATGAGAGCGCAATATTGATTTTCCTTACCAGAAAACAACTCTTGCTCGTAGGCCCAAAAACTGCATGTGATTCAACTCCATTTACGACTGGGAAACAAATGGTAGCTCACCTTACAAGAAACACACTCTGCTTTTGAGAAAAGAGCACACTTCTACTCTACTGTGTTTCCTATAGGGCCAGAACAGTGAGCTTGCTCAGAACAAAAGATCTGTGCTTCCTACATACACAGGTCATATCTAGTTCAACTCTGCTTAGGAAACTGACAAGAAGAGTAGCTCCTCTTCAGTCCAATACACTGTAGGTGCTCGGAACAGACGTGAGTGCTATTTGCACTGTGTATGGCAATGGGAGCTCAATAGTGACTCTTCTTACCAGAAAACAAGTCTTGCTCATAGGACCAAAAACTGCATGGGATTCAACTCCATGTAGGACTGGGAAACAAACGCTAGCTCGCCTTACATGAAACAAACTCTGTTTTTGAGAAAAGAGCACTCATTTACTGTACTGTGTTTCCTATAGGGCCAGAACAGTGAGCTTGCTCAGAAAAAAAGAACTGTGCTTCCTACACACACGGGCCATATTAAGTTCAATTGTGCTTAGGAAACTGACAGGAAAGGTAGATCCTCTTCAGTCCAATACACTGTACATGCTTGGAACAGACGCCAGTGCTATTTGCCCTGTGTATGACAATGGGAGCACAATAGTGACTCTTCTTAACAGCAAACAACTCTTGCTCGTAGGACAAGAAACTGCATGTGATTCAACTCCATTTAGGACTGGGAAACAAACGCTAGTTCGCCTTACAAGAAACACACTCTGCTTTTGAGAAAAGAGCACTCTTCTACTCTACTGTGTTTTCTATGGGGTCCGAACAATGTGCTTGCTCAGAACAAAAGAACTGTGCTTCCTACATACACGGGTCATATCTGGTTACACTCAGCTTAGGAAACTGACAAGAACAGTAGCTCCTCTTCAGTCCAATACACTGTACTTGCTGGGAACAGACGTGAGTGGTATTTGCACTGTGTATGGCAATGGGAACACAATAGTGACTCTTCTTACCAGAAAACAATTCTTCCTCATAGGACCAGAAACTGCATGTGATTCAACTCCATTTAGGACTGGGAAACAAACGCTAGCTCCCCTTACATGAAACACACTCTGCTTTTGAGAAAAGAGCACTCATCTTCTCTACTGTGTTTCCTACAGGGCCAGAACAGTGAGCTTGCTCAGAACAAAAGAAGTTTGCTTCCTACACACAGGGGCCATATCTAGTTCAACTCTGCTTAGGAAACTGACAAGAACAGTAGCTCCTCTTCAGTCCAATACACTGTACTTGCTCGGAACAGACATGAGTGCTATTTGCACTGTGTATGGCAATGGGAGCGCAATAGTGACTCTTCTTAACAGAAAACAACTCTTGCTCGTAGGCCAGAAACTGCATGGGATTCAACACCATTTAGGACTGGGAAACAAAAGCTAGCTCGCCTTACATGAAACAAACTCTGTTTTTGAGAAAAGAGCACTCATTTACTGTACTGTGTTTCCTAGAGGGCCAGAACATTGAGCTTGCTCAGAACAAAAGAACTGTGCTTCCTACACACACGGGCCATATTTAGTTCAATTGTGCTTAGGAAACTGACAAGAAAGGTAGATCCTCTTCAGACCAATACACTGTACTTGCTGGGAACAGACGCCAGTGCTATTTGCCCTGTGTATGACAATGGGAGCACAATAGTGACTCTTCTTACCAGCAAACAACTCTTGCTCGTAGGACCAGAAACTGCATGTGATTCAACTCCATTTAGGACTGGGAAACAAACACTAACTTGCCTTAAATGAAACACACTCTGCTTTTGAGAAATGAGCATTCTTCTACTCTACTGTGTTTCCTATAGTGCCAGAACAGTTAGCTTGCTCAGAACAAAAGAACTGTGCTTCCAACACGCAGGGGCCATATCTAGTTCAACTCTGCTTAAGAAACTGACAAGAACAGTAGCTCCTCTTCTGTCCAAAAACTGTATTTTTTAGGAAGAGATGAGAGTACTATTTGCACTGTGTATGGCAATGGGAGCACAATAGTGACTCTTCTTACCAGAAAACACCTCTTGCTCATAGGACCAGAAACTGCATGTGATTCAACTCCATTTAGGACTGGGAAACAAACGCTAGCTCGCCTTACAAGAAACACACTCTGATTTTGAGAAAAGAGCACTCTTCTACTCTACTGTGTTTCCTATAGGGCCAGAAGAGTGAGCTTGCTCAGAACAAAAGAACTGTGCTTCCTACACACACGGGCCATATCTAGTTCAACTCTGCTTAGGAAACTGACGAGAACAGTAGCTCCTCTTCAGTCCAATACACTGTACTTGCTGGGAACAGACGCGAGTGCTATTTGCACTGTGCACAGCAATGGGAGCACAATAGTGACCCTTCTTACCAGAAAACAACTCTTGCTCTTAAGACCAGAAACTGCATTTGATTCAATCCACTTAGGACTGGGAAACAAACACTAGCTCGCCTTACAAGAAACACGCTCTGCTTTTGAGAATAGGGCACACACCTTCTCTACTGTGTTTCCTCTGGGGTCCAAACAGTGAGCTTGCTCAAAACAAAAGAATTGTGCTTCCAACACACAGGGGCCATATCTAGTTCAACTCGCTTAGGAAACTGACAAGAACAGTAGATCCTCTTCAGTCCAATACACTTTACATGCTGGGAACAGACGCCGTTGCTATTTGCCCCTTGTATGACAATGGGAGCGCAATAGTGACTCTTCTTACCAGAAAACAACTCTTGCTCGTAGGACCAAAAACTGCATGTGATTCAACTCCATTTAGGACTGGGAAACAAACGCCTGCTTGCCTTACAACAAAAACACTCTGGTTTTGAGAAAAGAGGACTCTTCTACTCTACTGTGTTTCGTATAGGGCCAGAACAGTGAGCTTGCTGAGAACAAAAGAACGGTGCTTCCTACACACGGGCCATATCTAGTTCAACTATGCTTAGGAAACTGACAAGAACAGTAGCTCCTCTTCAGTCCAAAAACTGTACTTGCTAGGAACAGACGAGAGTGCTATTTGCACTGTGTATGGCAATGGGAGCACAATAGTGACTTTCCTTACCGGAAAACAATTCATCCTCATAGGACCAAAATCTGCATGTGATTCAACTCAATTTAGGACTGGAAAACAAACGCTAGCTCGCCTTACAAGAAACACACTCTGCTTTTGAGAAAAGAGCACTCTTCTACTCTACTGTGTTTCCTATGGGGTCCAAACAGTGAGCTTGCTCAGAACAAAAGAAATCTGCTTCCTAAACACACGGGCCATATCTAGTTCAACTCGGCTTAGGAAACTGACAAGAACAGTAGCTCCTCTTCAGTCCAATACAGTGTACTTGCTGGGAACACACGCGAGTGCTATTTGCACTGTGTATCACAATGAGAGCACAATTTTGACTTTCCTTACCAGAAAACAACTCTTGCTCCTAGGCCCAAAAACTGCATTTGATTCAACTCCATTTAGGACTGGGAAACAAACGGTAGCTCACCTTACAAGAAACATACTCTGCTTTTGAGAAAAGAGCACTCTTCTACTCTACTGTGTTTCCTATAGGGCCAGAACAGTGAGCTTGCTCAGAACAAAAGAACTGTGCTTCCTACAAAAACATCGGCCATATGTAGTTCAACTCTGCTTAGGAAACTGACAAGAACAGTATCTGCTCTTCAGTCAAATACACTGTACTTGCTAGAACAGACGTGAGTGCTATTTGCACTTTGTTTGGCAATGGGAGCACAATAGTGACTCTTCTTACCAAAAAACAACTCTTGCTCATAGGACCAGAAACTGCATGTGATTCAACTCCATTTAGGACTGGGAAACAAACGCCTGCTTGCATTACAAGAAAAACACTCTGGTTTTGAGAAAAGAGGACTCTTCTACTCTACTGTGTTTCCTATAGGGCCAGAACAGTGAGCTTGCTGAGAACAAAAGAACGGTGCTTCCTACACACGGGCCATATCTAGTTCAACTATGCTTAGGAAACTGACAAGAACAGTAGCTCCACTTCAGTCCATTACACTGTACTTGCTGGGAGCAGACATGAGTGCTATTTGCACTGTGTATTACAAAGGAGGCACAATAGTGACTCTTCTTACCAGAAAACAACTCTTGCTCATAGGACCAAAAACTGCATGGGATTCAACTCCATGTAGGACTTGAAAACAAACACTACCTCACCTTAAATGAAACACACTCTGCTTTTGAGAAAAGAGCACTCTTCCACTTTACTGTGTTTCCTATGGGGTCCAAACAGTGAGCTTGCTCAGAACAAAAGAACTGTGCTTCCTACATACACGGGCCATATCTGGTTCAACTCAGCTTAGGAAACTGACAAGAACAGTAGCTCCTCTTCAGTCCAATACACTGTACTTGCTGGGAACAGATGCGAGTGCTATTTGCACTGTGTATCACAATGAGAGCACAATATTGACTTTCCTTACCAGAAAACGACTCTTGCTTGTAGGCCCAAAAACTGCATGTGATTCAACTCCATGTAGGACTGGGAAACAAACACTAGCTCGCCTTACATGAAACAAACTCTGTTTTTGAGAAAAGAGCACTCATTTACTGTACTGTGTTTCCTATATGGCCAGAACAGTGAGCTTGCTCAGAACAAAAGAACTGTGCTTCCTACACACACGGGCCATATTAAGTTCAATTATGCTTAGGAAACTGACAAGAAAGGTAGATCCTCTTCAGTCCAATACACTGTACATGCTGGGAACAGACGCCATTGCTATTTGCCCTGTGTATGACAATGGGAGCACAATAGTGACTCTTCTTACCAGCAAACAACTCTTGCTCGTAGGACCAGAAACTGCATGTGATTCAACTCCATTTAGGACTGGGAAACAAATGCTAGTTCGCCTTACAAGAAACACACTCTGCTTTTGAGAAAAGAGCACTCTTCTACTCTACTGTGTTTCCTAATGGGTCCGAACAATGAGCTTGCTCAGAACAAAAGAACTGTGCTTCCTACACACACGGGCCATATCTAGTTCAACTCGGCTTAGGAAACTGACAAGAACAGTAGCTCCTCTTCAGTCCAATAGACTGTACTTGCTGGGAACAGATGCGAGTGCTATTTGCACTGTGTATCGCAATGAGAGCTCAATATTGACTTTCCTTACCCGAAAACAACTCTTGCTCGTAGGCCCAAAAACTGCATGTGATTCAACTCCATTTAGGACTGGGAAACAAACGGTAGCTGACCTTACAAGAAACACACTCTGCTTTTGAGAAAAGAGCATTCTTCTACTCTACTGTGTTTCCTATAGGGCCAGAACAGTGAGCTTGCTCAGAACAAAAGAACTGAGCTTCCTACATACACAGGTCATATCTAGTTCAACTCTGCTTAGGAAACTGACAAGAACCGTATCTCCTCTCAGTCCAATAAACTGTACTTGCTCAGAACAGACGTGAGTGCTATTTGCACTGTGTATGGCAATGGGAGTGCAATAGTGACTCTTCTTACCAGAAAACAACTCTTGCTTGTAGGCCAGAAACTGCATGGGATTCAACTCCGTTTAGGAATGGGAAACAAATGCTAGCTCGCCTTACATGAAACAAACTCTGTTTTTGAGAAAAGAGCACTCATTTACTGTACTGTGTTTCCTAGAGGGCCAGAACAGTGAGCTTGCTCAGAACAAAAGAACTGTGCTTCCTACACACACGGGCTATATTTAGTTCAATTGTGCTTAGGAAACTGACAAGAAAGGTAGATCCTCTTCAGACCAATACACTCTACATGCTGGGAACAGACGCCAGTGCTATTTGCCCTGTGTATGACAATGGGAGCACAATAGTGACTCTTCTTACCAGCAAACAACTCTTGCTCGTAGGACCAGAAACTGCATGTGATTCAACTCCATTTAGGACTGGGAAACAAACACTAACTCGCCTTAAATGAAACACACTCTGCTTTTCAGAAATGAGCATTCATCTACTCTACTGTGTTTACTGAAGTGCCAGAACAGTGAGCTTGCTCAGAACAAAAGAACTGTGCTTCCTACACACACGGCCATATCTAGTTCAATTCTGCTTAAGAAACTGACAAGAACAGTAGATCCTCTTCAGTCCAATACACTGTACATCCTGGGACCAGACGCCAGTGCTATTTGCCCTGTGTATGACAATGGGAGTGCAATAGTGACTCTTCTTACCATAAAACAACTCTTGCTCGTAGGACCAAAAACTGCATGTGATTCAACTCCATTAAGACTGGGAAACAAACACTAACTCGCCTTAAATGAAACACACTCTGCTTTTGAGAAAAGAGCACTCTTCTACTCTACTGTGTTTCCTATGGGGTCCAAACAGAGAGCTTGCTCCGAACAAAAGAACTGTGCTTCCTACACACACGGGCCATATCTAGTTCAACTCTGCTTAGGAAACTGACAAGAACAGTAGCTCCTCTTAAGTCCAATACACTGTACTAGCTGGGAACAGACACGAGTGCTATTTGCACTGTGTATGGCAATGGAGAGCACAATAGTGACTCTTCTTACCAGAAAACAATTCTTCCTCATAGGACCAGAAACTGCATGGGATTCAACTCCATTTAGGACTGGGAAACAAACGCTAGCTCGCCTTACATGAAACACACTCTGCTTTTGAGAAAAGAGCACTCTTCAATTGTACTGTGTTTCCTATAGGGCCAGAACAGTGAGCTTGCTCAGAACAAAAGAACTGTGCTTCCTACACACAGGGGCCCTATCTAGTTCAACTCTGCTTAGGAAACTGACAAGAACAGTAGCTCCTCTTCAGTCCAAAAACTGTACCTGCTAGGAACAGACGAGAGTACTATTTGCACTGTGTATGGCAATGGGAGCGCAATAGGGACCAGAAAACAACTCATCCTCGTAGGACCAAAAACTGCATGTGATTCAACTCCATTTAGGACTGGAAAACAAACACTAACTCGCCTTAAATGAAACACACTCTGCTTTTGAGAAAAGAGCATGCTTCTACTCTACTGTATTTCCTATGGGGTCCAAACAGTGAGCTTGCTCAGAACAAAAGAACTGTGCTTCCTACACACACGGGCCATATCTAGTTCAACTCTACTTAGGAAACTGACAAGAACAGTAGCTCCTCTTCAGTCAAATACACTATACTTGCTGGGAACAGACGCGCCTGCTATTTGTACTTTGTTTGGCAATGGGAGCACAATAGTGACTCTTCTTACCAGAAAACAACTCTTGCTCGTAGGACCAGAAACTGCATGTGATTCAACTCCATTTAGGACTGGGAAAAAAATGCTAGCTCGCCTTACCAGAAAAACACTCTGGTTTTGAGAAAAAAGCACTCTTCTACTCTACTGTGTTTCCTATGGGGTCCAAACAGTGAGCTTGCTGAGAACAAAAGAACGGTGCTTCCTACACACACGGGCCATATCTAGTTCAACTCTGCTTAGGAAACTGACACATCAGTAGCTCCACTTCAGTCCAATACACTGTAGTTGCTCGGAACAGACATGAGTACTATTTGCACTGTGTATGGCAATGGGAGCGCAATAGTGATTCTTCTTACCAGAAAACAACTCTTGCTCGTAGGACCAAAAACTGCATGGGATTCAACTCCATGTAGGACTCGGAAACAAACACTAACTCGCCTTAAATGAAACACACTCTGCTTTTGAGAAATGAACATTCTTCTTCTCTACTGTGTTTCCTAAAGGAAAAGAACAGTGAACTTGCTCAGAACAAAAGAACTGTGCTTTCTACACACACGGGCCATATCTAAAACAACTCTGCTTAGGAAACTGACAAGAACAGTAGCTCCTCTTCAGTCCAATACGATACTTGCTGGGAACAGACACGAGTGCTATTTGCACTATGTATCACAATGGGAGCACAATAGTGACTCTTCTTACCAGAAAATTATTCTTGCTCGTAGGACCGGAAACTGCATCTGATTCAACTCCATTTAGGACTGGAAAACAAACGCTAGCTCGCCTTACAAGAAAAACACTCTGGTTTTGAGAAAAGAGCACTCTTCTACTCTACTGTGTTTCCTATAGGGCCAGAACAGTGAGCTTGCTGAGAACAAAAGAACGGTGCTTCCTACACACACAGGCCATATCTAGTTCAACTCTGCTTAGGAAACTGACAAGAACAGTAGCTCCTCTTCAGTCCAATACACTGTACTTGCTCGGAACAGACATGAGTTCTATTTGCACTGTGTATGGCAATGGGAGCGCAGTAGTGACTCTTCATACCAGAAAACAATTCTTGCTCGTAGGACAAAAAACTGCATGGGATTCAACTCCATCTAGGACTCAAAAACAAACACTAACTCGCCTTAAATGAAACACACTCTGCTTTTGAGAAAAGAGCACTCTTCTACTCTACTGTGTTTCCTATGGGGTCCAAACAGTGAGCTTGCTCAGAACAAAAGAACTGTGCTTCCTACACACAAGGGCCATATCTAGTTCAACTCTGCTTAGGAAACTGACAAGAACAGTAGCTCCTCTTCAGTCAAATACACTATACTTGCTGCGAACAGATGCGAGTGCTATTTGCACTTTGTTTGGCAATGGGAGCACAATAGTGACTCTTCTTACCAGAAAACAACTCTTGCTCGTAGGACCAGAACTGCATGGGATTCAACTCCATGTAGGACTGGGAAACAAACACTAACTGGCCTTATATGAAACACACTCTGCTTTTGAGAAATGAGCATTCTTCTTCTCTACTGTGTTTCCTAAAGGGAAAGAACAGTGAGCTTGCCTAAGAACAAAAAAACTGTGCTTCCTACACACACAGGCCATTTCTAGTTCAACTCTGCTTAGGAAACTGACAAGAACAGTAGCTCCTCTTCAGTCCAATACCTGTACTTGCTGGGAACAGACGCGAGTGCTATTTGCACTATGTATTGCAATGGGAGCACAATAGTGACTTTCCCTACCAGAAAAAACTCTTGCTCGTAGGCCCAAAAACTGCATGTGATTTAACTCCATTTAGGACTGGGAAACAAACGGTAGCTCACCTTACAAGAAACACACTCTGCTTTTGAGAAAAGAGCACTCTTCTACTCTACTGTGTTTCCTATATGGCCAGAACAGTGAGCTTGCTCAGAACAAATGAACTGTGCTTCCTACATACACAGGTCATATCTAGTTCCACTCTGCTTAGGAAACTGACAAGAACAGTAGCTCCTCTTCAGTCCAATACACTGTAATTGCTCGGAACAGACGTGAGTGCTATTTGCACTGTGTATGGCAAAGGGAGCTCAATAGTGACTCTTCTTACCAGAAAACAGCTCTTCCTCGTAGGACCAAAAACTGCATGGGATTCAACTCCATGTAGGACTGGAAAACAAACACTAACTCGCCTTAAATGAAACACACTCTGCTTTTGAGAAATGAGCATTATTCTACTCTACTGTGTTTCCTATAGTGCCAGAACAGTTAGCTTGCTCAGAACAAAAGAACTGTGCTTCCAACACACAGGGGCCATATCTAGTTCAACTCTGCTTAGGAAACTGACAAGAACAGTAGCTCCTCTTCAGTCCAATACACTGTACCTGCTAGGAACAGACGAGAGTACTATTTGTACTGTTTATGGCAATGGGAGCGCAATAGTGACTCTTCTTACCAGAAAACAATTCTTCCTCATAGGACCGGAAACTGCATGTGATTCAACTCCATTTAGGACTGGGAAACAAATACTAGCAAGCCTTACATGAAACACACTCTGCTTTTGAGAAAAAAGCACTCTTCTACTCTACTGTGTTTTCTATAGGGCCAGAACAGTGAGCTTCCTCAGAACAAAAGAACTGCGCTTCCTACACACAGGGGTCATATCTAGTTAAACTCTGCTTAGGAAACTGACAAGAACAGTAGCTCCTCTTCAGTCCAATACACTGTACTTTCTCGGAACAGACGTGAGTGCTATTTGCACTGTTTATGGCAATGGGAGCGCAATAGTGACTCTTCTTTCCAGAAAACAACTCTTGCTCGTAGGCCAGAAACTGCATGGGATTCAACTCCATTTAGGACTGGGAAACAAATGCTAGCTTGCCTTAAATGAAACAAACTCTGTTTTTGAGAAAAGAGCACTCATTTACTCGACAGTGTTTCCTATATGGCCAGAAGAGTGAGCTTGCTCAGAACAAAAGAACTGTGATTCCTACACACACGGGCCATATTTAGTTCAATTGTGCTTAGGAAACTGACAAGAATGTTAGATCCTCTTCAGTCCAATACACTGTACAGGCTGGGAATAGACGCCAGTGCTATTTGCCCTGTGTATGACAATGGGAGCAAAATAGTGACTCTTCTTACCAGCAAACAACTCTTGCTCGTAGGACCAGAAACTTCATGTGATTCAACTCCATTTAGGACTGGGAAACAAACGCTAGCTCGCCTTACAAGAAACACACTCTGCTTTTGAGAAAACAGAAAACTTCTACTCTACTGTGTTTCCTATAGGACCAGAACAGTGAACTTGCTCAGAACAAAAGAACTGTGCTTCCTACACACACGGGCCATATCTAGTTCAACTCTGCTTAGGATACTGACAAGAACAGTAGCTCCTCTTCAGTCCAATTCACTGTACTTGCTGGGAACAGACGGGAGTGCTATTTGCACTGTGTATGGCAAAGGGAGCGCATAGTGACTCTTCTTACAAGAAAACAACTCTTGCTTAAAGGACCAGAACTTCATGGGATTCAACTCCATTTCTGACTGAGAAACAAACACTAGCTCGCCTTACAAGGAACACAGTATGCTTTTGAGAAAAGAGCACTCTTCTACTCTACTGTGTTTCCTAGAGTGCCAGAACAGTGAGCTTGCTCAGAACAAAAGAACTGTGCTTCCTACACACACGGCCATATCTAGTTCAATTCTGCTTAGGAAACTGACAAGAACAGTAGATCCTCTTCAGTCCAATACTCTGTACATGCTGGGAACAGACGCCAGTGCTATTTGCCCTGTGTATGACAATGGGAGTGCAATAGTGACTCTTCTTACCATAAAACAACTCTTGCTCATAGGAACAAAAACTGCATGTGATTCAACTCCATTTAGGACTGGGAAACAAACGCTAGCTCGCCTTACAAGAAACACCCTCTGCTTTTCAGAAAAGAGCACTCTTCTACTCTACTGTTTTCCTATGGGGTCAGAACAATGAGCTTGCTCAGAACAAAAGAACTGTGCTTCCTACACACACGGGCCATATCTAGTTCAACTCTGCTTAGGAAACTACAAGAACAGTAGCTCCTCTTCAGTCAAATACACTATACTTCTAGGGAACAGATGCGAGTGCTATTTGCAGTTTGTTTGGCAATGGGAGCACAATAGTGACTCTTCTTACCAGAAAACAACTCTTGCTCGTAGGACCAAAAATTGCATGTGATTCAACTCCATTAAGGACTGGGAAACAAACGCTAGCTCGCCTTACAAGAAAAACACTCTGGTTTTGAGAAAAGAGCACTCTTTTACTCGACTGTGTTTCCTATAGGGCCAGAACAATGAGCTTGCTGAGAACAAAAGAACTGTGCTTCCTACACACACGGGCCATATCTAGTTCAACTCTGCTTAGGAAACTGAGAAGAACAGTAGCTCCTCTTCAGATCAATACACTGTACCTGCTGGGAACAGACGGGAGTGCTATTTGCACTATGTATGGCAATTGGAGCGCAATAGTGACTCTTCTTACCAGAAAACATCTCTTGCTCTTAGGATCAAAAACTGCATGGGATTCAACTCCATGTAGGACTGGAAAACAAACACTAACTCGCCTTAAATGAAACACACTCTGCTTTTGAGAAAAGAGCACTCTTGTACTCTACTGTGTTTCCTAAGGGGTCCAAACAGTGAGCTTGCTCAGAACAAAAGAACTGTGCTTCCTACACACACGGGCCATATCTAGTTCAACTGTGCTTAGAAAACTGACAAGAACAGTAGCTCCTCTTCAGTCCAATACACTGTACTTTCTGGGAACAGATGCGAGTGCTATTTGCACTGTGTATGGCAATGGGGAGCACAAAAGTTGCTCTTCTTAGCAGAAAACAATTCTCTCTCATAGGACCAGAAACTGCATGTGATTCAAATCCATTTAGGACTGGGAAACAAACGCTAGCTCGCCTTACATGAAACACATTCTGCTTTTGAGAAAAGAGCACTCTTGTACTCTAATGTGTTTCCTATAGGGCCAGAACAGTGAGCTTGCTCAGAACAAAAGAAGTGTGCTTTCTACACACATGGGCCATATCTAGTTCAACTCTGCTTAGGAAACTGACAGGAACAGTAGCTCCTCTTCAGTCCAATACACTGTACTTGCTGGGAACAGATGCGAGTGCTATTTGCACTGGGTATCACAATGAGAGTGCAATATTGACTTTCCTTACCAGAAAACAACTCTTGCTCAAAGGACCAAAAATGCATGTGATTCAACTCCATTTAGGACTGGGAAACAAACGCTAGCTCTCCTTACAAGAAACACACTCTGTTTTTGAGAAAAGAGCACTCTTCTACTCTACTGTGTTTCCTATAGTGCCAGAAGAACAGTTAGCTTGTTCACAACAAAAGAACTGTGCTTCCAACACACAGGGGCCATATCTAGTTCAACTCTGCTTAGGAATCTGACAAGAACATTAGCTCCTCTTCAGTCCAAAAACTGTACTTGCTAGGAACAGACGAGAGTGCTATTTGCACTGTGTATGGCAATGGGAACGCAACAGTGACTTTCCTTACCAGAAAACAATTCATCCTCACAGGACCAAAATCTGCATGTGATTCAACTCAATTTAGGACAGGAAAAAAAACGCTAGTTCGCCTTACAAGAAACACACTCTGCTTTTGAGAAAAGAGCACTCTTCTACTCTACTGTGTTTCCTATGGGGTCCAAACAGTGAGCTTGCTCAGAAGAAAAGAACTGTGCTTCCTACACACACGGGCCATATCTAGTTCAACTCTGCTTAGAAAACTAACAAGAACAGTAGCTCCTCTTCAGTCCAATACACTGTACTTCCTGGGAACAGACGTGAGTGCTATTTGCACTGTGTATGGCAATAGGAGCACAATAGTGACTCTTCTTACCAGAAAAAAATTCTTCCTCATAGGACCAGAAACTGCATGTGATTCCATTCCATTTAGGACTGGGAAAGAAACGCTAGCTCGCCTTACATGAAACACACTCTGCTTTTGAGAAAAGAGCACTCTTGTACTCTAATGTGTTTCCTATAGGGCCAGAACAGTGAGCTTGCTCAGAACAAAAGAAGTGTGCTTTCTACACACAGGGGCCATATCTAGTTCAACTCTGCTTAGGAAACTGACAAGAACAGTAGCTCCTCTTCAGTCCAATACACTGTACTTGCTGGGAACAGATGCGAGTGCTATTTGCACTGGGTATCACAATGAGAGTGCAATATTGACTTTCCTTACCAGAAAACAACTCTTGCTCAAAGGACCAAAAATGCATGTGATTCAACTCCATTTAGGACTGGGAAACAAACGCTAGCTCTCCTTACAAGAAACACACTCTGTTTTTGAGAAAAGAGCACTCTTCTACTCTACTGTGTTTCCTATAGTGCCAGAAGAACAGTTAGCTTGTTCAGAACAAAAGAACTGTGCTTCCAACACACAGGGGCCATATCTAGTTCAACTCTGCTTAGGAATCTGACAAGAACATTAGCTCCTCTTCAGTCCAAAAACTGTACTTGCTAGGAACAGACGAGAGTGCTATTTGCACTGTGTATGGCAATGGGAGCGCAACAGTGACTTTCCTTACCAGAAAACAATTCATCCTCATAGGACCAAAATCTGCATATGATTCAACTCAATTTAGGACAGGAAAAAAAACGCTAGCTCGACTTACAAGAAACACACTCTGCTTTTGAGAAAAGAGCACTCTTCTACTCTACTCTGTTTCCTATGGGGTCCAAACAGTGAGCTTGCTCAGAACAAAAGAACTGTGCTTCCTACACACACGGGCCATATCTAGTTCAACTCTGCTTAGAAAACTGACAAGAACAGTAGCTCCTCTTCAGTCCAATACACTGTACTTGCTGGGAACAGACGTGAGTGCTATTTGCTCTGTGTATGGCAATAGGAGCACAATAGTGACTCTTCTTACCAGAAAAAAATTCTTCCTCATAGGACCAGAAACTGCATGTGATTCAACTCCATTTAGGACTGGGAAAGAAACGCTAGCTCGCCTTACATGAAACACACTCTGCTTTTGAGAAAAGAGCACTCTTCTACTCTACTGTGTTTCCTATAGGGCCAGTACAGTGAGCTTGCTCAGAAGAAAAGAACTGTGCTTCCTACATACACAGGTCATATCTAGTTCAACTCTGCGTAGGAAACTGACAAGAACAGTAGCTCCTCTTCAGTCCAATACACTGTACTTGCTCAGAACAGACGTGAGTGCTATTTGCACTGTGTATGGCAAGGGGAGCGCAATAGTGACTCTTCTTACCAGAAAACATCTCTTGCTCGTAGGA